>NW_020258378.1:0-2629 GCF_003255815.1 Theropithecus gelada | reverse complement strand
TCCCGGGTTTACGCCCTTCTCCTGCCTCAGCCTCCCGAGTAGCTGGGACTACAGGCGCCCGCCACCTCGCCCGGCTAGTTTTTTGTATTTTTTAGTAGAGACGGGGTTTCACCGTGTTAACCAGGATGGTCTCGATCTCCTGACCTAGTGATCCGCCTGTCTCGGCCTCCCAAAGTGCTGGGATTACAGGCTTGAGCCACCGCGCCCGGCCAACTTTTTTTTTTTTTAGATGGAGCTTCACTCTTGTTGCCCGGGCTGGAGTGCAATGGCACGATCTCAGCCCGCTGCAACCTCTGCCTCCCGGGTTCAAGCTATTATCCTGCCTCAGCCTCCCAAGTAGCTGGGATTACAGGTATGAGCCACCACACCCGGCTAATTTTGTATTTTTTTAGTAGAGACAGGGTTTCTCCATGTTAGTCAGACTGTCTCGAACTTTCAACCTCAAGTGATCCGCCCGCCTTAGCCTCCCAAAGTGCTGGGATTACAGAAGTGAGCCACCACACTGGGCCAAAGGGCAACTTTTAGAAACCCATGAGAAACGTGACCAGAAAATTTCTGGTCCAAGTTTCCTGAAACTTAGGAAAGAAGAAACTTAGGAAACTTAGGAAAGAACTGTCCTGTAGTCATAGTAACAAGCAGCCACCCAGAGCTAGTTCTAAATCTAGTCAATCAATCAATCAATCACCACTGGCCTCGCTCACCAACCAGCATCAGTGTGAGCAGTTTGCTTCTGAAAGACACCAATCAGACACAAAATCAATCCACAGGCCAGGAAGTGCTAACCAATCCCCAGCGATCTCACTCAGATAACCATGTTGCTCCAGATGATGCCAACCCACTTGGGTCTGGGAATCAGCCAATCCTTCAAGTCCAGTCCTCTCGAAACCCTGTGTAAGATCAGCAGCTGCTCCATCAGAATAGATAGTGCCTGCCTGACCAGCATAGCTCTTACTACAGGAAGCAAAAAATTCCAACTCTGTCTTTTCATTTCAAATACTGAAGGTTCATAATCCTCTGGAAAAAAAATTTTAAGTCTATTAAATTTACCACCCTAATTTTAATTTTTTTCATAAAATACCGGTAAAGTTTCCAATGACTTTGATTCATTTTACTGTAATTACAACTGTCATGATTACCAGTAAAAGAAGAGTTAGTAATCACAACTTTGGACTTTTCTCCCTAAGTGAAAACTGATTAACATAAAGAATGTAGCTTATTATAAAGCTAGACCTGTTCAGGTAGACCTGACAAGATTTGCAACTAGATTAGACGTGAGGTGTCACAGAGAGAAAGAGAGATGAGTCAAGAATGATGCTGAGGTTTTTGGGAGAGCAACTGGAAGAGTTGCCATTCACCCAAGTAGGAAAGACTACAAGAGGAGTAGATATGAGGAGAGACGTCAGTAGTCCAGTTTTGGACCTGACAGGTGTGTGATACCCAACAGCTAACCAAAGAGAGATGTCAAGAAGGCAGGTTGACAGGAGGTCTGGAATTAAGGAGAAAAATCTGAGCCGGAGACATACATTTGGAAATCACTAGCATATACACAGTAGAAAAAGTCATGAGAAAGAAGATCAAAGACGGAGCCCTGGGAAACGACAATGTGCAAAAACTGAAAGATGAGGAGGAGCAAGCGAAACAGACCATACTGGATGGACTAGAAAGGCAGGTGGAAAAGCCAGATGAGGGAGTGAGGTCCTGAAAGCCAAGTAAAGACGCTGTCATGGAGGAGAGTGTCCTCCATTAGGTTGCTGACACGTTAAATAAAATAAATATTGCTGACAGGTTAAATAAAATAAGGTGTAAGAAACAAATGCCTAAGTTTATTAGAGAGAAGGTTAGTGATAACCTTGAGAAAAACAACTTCGGAGGAGTGTTGGTGTTGAAGACTACTGGTATGAGATCAAAAATGAATGGAAAAAAGAATTGAGTCCGTGAGTGTAGACAGTTCTTTCAGGGACATCACGAGTGTGGATTATCTAATTTTCTTCTTGTTTAGCTGTGGTTTTCAAGTTTTATATAACAATTAAATATTTTATTAAATATTTTTAAGGTTTAAAAAATATATAATAATTTTAAACAATTACATATTTTCAAGGTTTTTAAAACTATACATATATGGCATTTAGAAATGCCAGACTGAAATCCATTAAATAATAAATTCATAAAATTATAGCACTAAAACAGTTCTAGATTACATAAATTGATTATCATTTTGCTCACGCCTATACATAAAAACCAAGGAATACTAAAAGTTTCAAGGGGAGTATTTCTTGCTTGATAAATAGCCAGTTCTAGGACAGTTGATACTCATCAAATATACAAAGTAATTGGTCACAGTAAAATACTGAGTTTTATTAACAGGAATAAAAGGGGACAAATCCAGAAAATAATCTTATTTTACCAAAAAAATTTTTTTAAATCATATGAAGTCACTATTGAAAAATATGGTGAGGTGCATACTGAAATATATTCTCTTTTCAAAGGAAGAATATTGGCATGCATGCAGGGTACTTTTACAGAGAGGATTCACTGCATTAGCAGCAATCTTCCTTTCAGCACAAGGGTCAGCAATTTAGCACTGTTGGCCAAATCCAGCCCGCTTCCTGTTTTTATAAGTACAGTTTTT
>NW_020258377.1:0-6376 GCF_003255815.1 Theropithecus gelada | reverse complement strand
TTTTTTTTTTTTTTTTTTTTAACCGAAATCATATGGTACAGAGACTGTGAAAGCAAAGAAGGTAGTCAGTATGGACAAGTTGTCAGCCACATTCCAAATCTTGATCTGAATGAGAATATTTCTACTGGATTAAAACAATGTGAATGCAGTATTTGTGGAAAAGTCTTTGTACGTCATTCCCTCCTTAATAGGCACATCCCAGCTCACTCAGGATACAAACCATATGGAGAGGAGCAATATAAATGTGAACAGTGTGGGAAACTCTTCGTTTCTGTTCCGGGTGTTAGAAGACAGAGGATAATGCACAGTGGAAATCCAGCTTATAAATGTACGATATGTGGGAAAGCTTTTCATTTTCTCAAATCAGTTGAAAGACCTCAGAGAACTCACACAGGAGAAAAATCCTATAAATGTAAACAATGTGGTAAAGCATTCACTGTTTCCGGTTCTTGTCTAATACATGGACGAACTCACACGGGAGAGAAACCCTACGAATGTAAGGAATGTGGGAAAACAGATTTTCTTGTTCTTTTAAGATGCATGAAAGGACTCACACTGGAGAAAGATGTACCAAATGTGATAGAGCCTTCAGCTGTTCCACTTCCCTTCATGACCATGGAAGCATTCATACCGGAGAGAGACCCTATGAATGTAAACAATGTGGCAAAGCCTTGAGTCGTTTGAGTTCCCTTTGTAAACCATAGAAGTACTCATACTGGAGAGAAAACCCTATAAATGTAAACAATGTGACCAAGCCTTCCGTCGCCTCAGTTCCCTTCACCTCCACGAAAGAATTCATACTGGAGAAAAACCCTATGAATGTAAGACATGCGGTAAAGCCTACACTTGTTCCACTTACATTACTCGCCACTAAAGAAGTCATGAAGTAGAGGTTGGGTGTAGTAACTCAGCCTATAATCCCAGCACTTTGGGAGGCCAAGGTGTGTGTATTGCTTGAGCCCAGGAGTTCATAACCAGCCTGGATTAAAACAATGTGAAACTACCTGGGCATCGTGGTGAAACCCTGTCTCTACAAAAAATAAAATAATGCCGGGCCCGGTGGCTCACACCAGCTACTCGGGAGGCTGAGGCAGGAGAATGGCGTGAACCCGGGAGGCGGAGCTTGCAGTGAGCCGAGATCGCAGCACTGCGCTCCAGCTTGGGCGACAGAGGCAGACTCCGTCTCAAAACAAAAACAAAGAAAATAATTAACTGGGCATGGTGGCACATTTCAGTTGTCTTAGTTCTTTTTCAAGGACATAAAAGGCCACGAGGGGTTGGGGGGAACCCCTGTGCATGCAGATCACAGGTCAGGAGATGGAGACCATCCTGGCCAACATGGTGAAACCTCGTCTCTACTAAAAATACAAAAATAGCTGGGTGTGGTAGCATATGCTTGTAATCCCAGCTACTCAGGAGGCTGAGGCAGGAGAATCACTTGAACCCAGGAGGCGGAGGTTGCAGGGAGCCGAGATTGTGCCACTGCACTCCAGCCTGGCGACAGAGTGAGACTCCATCTCAAAAATAAATAAAGCCCCTTGAATATAAGGAATGTGGTAAAACATTTACTCTTTCCCATTCCCTCATAAACATGAAAGAGCTCACACTGCAGAGAAACCTTAAGAATGCAGGAAATGTGGTCAAGCCTTCAAATTTTCCTGAAGATGTGGGAGGGCTCAGAGTGGAGAAAAGGCTTTTGAATTTAAATTTGTGGTAAGGCCTTCGGTTGTATTAGTTCCATTTGAAGACATCAGCTCATTCCTGAGAAAAAACCTATGAATGTCCAGAATCTTTGAGTGTTTCATTTCTCTCATACCCACTCAAGGACATATGAAAATGCACTGTAGCTGGCTGGACCTTGTAAATACAAGAACGTACACAGGATTAAAACTCTAACAGTTTAGAAACTGCAAGAATATTTTCAGTTTTAACATTTACTTGAAAAGTCGTGTGAAAACTCCCACTGGAAAGAAGTTCCATAAGTGAAGCTTTTCTAATCTGGAAAGCCTGATGCAAATTAATTATCGTGCAGTGCTTGAAAAAAGTCTATGAAATGTTACACAAGTTACAAGTATATTGTTTTTATCAGTGGCCCATTCATAGAGAGTCTCTAGTATGCATTTCACCTTGTTTTGCAGGGAAACCTTGAGGTGAGGGTTCTGTAAGTGCTCTTTAAGCAGTACTTGAATTTCATAGATAATGATATTTTCTTCAGTTTGTTGGTAAAATTTTTGTCTATTCATTTGATAATGTGCTGGATTCATGGTTGAATTTGGATGTTTTTCTAATATGTAGGTAAGTTTAATTTTTTTATTTCATTATTATTTCTTTTTGAGATGGAGTCTCACTCTGTTGCCCAGGCTGGAGTGCAGTGGTGGGATCTCGGCTCACCGCAACCTCCGCCCCCTGGGTTTAAGCAATTCTCCTGCCTCAGCCTCCTGAGTAGCTGGGACTACAGGTGCCCGCCACTACATCCAGCTAATTCTTTGTATTTTTAGTAGAGGCAGGGTTTCACCATGTTGGCTAGGCTGATCTTGAACTCCTGACCTCATGATTTGCCCACCTCGGCCTCCCAAAGTTCTGGGATTACAGGCATGAGCCACTGCGCCCGGCCAGGTAAGTTTCATTTGTATGTATTGTCCTGTGATGAATGGACCAGTGAATAATGATTGTGAATTCTTGGGATTATCTTACTAGCCTCATTTGGCAAATTTTGATTATCCCTTGTCCGTTATACACATCCCACCTATTTTTATTAAATGAAAAACTACTCTTGATGTAAAGATATTTTTTGCTAATAAGGAGTTGGTATTAATTCCTAAATACATACCGTTTACCCGGGAGACGGAGCTTGCAGTGCGCCGAGATCATACCACTGTACTCCACCAAGGGTGACAGAGCGAGATTCTGTGTCAAAAAGAAAAGGAATATCCTCACTTTTTTAATGCTATACCACTCTCTGCGCTCAAGTTAATCCCTGTTTGAGCCTGTGGGAGCTTACACCATTCTCCTCTATGTAATTAATAACTGATGTCCGGTTTATCTATTTAGTAATAGATGTTATGTGTTTAACGGTGCCAGTAAACAAAGGGTGCTAATTCTTTCCTCACCAGTGGGGTGCATCAGGTGCTATTGAAATAATTGGCAACACGAATGGAATGGACCAGCCCTCATGCAGGACATCTGCTCAACTTGACCTACCTTCTGTCGGCTGACTGTTCCGTAACACATCAGCAGTCACCTGGGTCAGAACCGTGAGCTGACGATGGGCCTTCCCTTTGGTCTGCACAGTGTTTTGTGGTCTTCAGGTGTTGTCATCTTCTCCCACACTAAAATGCTCTCATCTCCTAGACATCAATGTTTAACTGCACCCCAGCATGACCTTTGGCCTGTGCTTAGCAGGCAGTTTTGAGGCCCTGGCTTATGAATACACAAAAGCACAGCACATAAGCCAACACTTAAGTCCTAATTAGCAAGAATCAGGCTGTATCTCTGTAGTCCCTGCATCTGCTCTGGTCACCATCTCTGTATGCTGAGGGCAGCCATGTGAACATTATTAATTATTTTACACTCCAAGACAATAGTTATTATGTAAGGAGAAGTAGTGGCCTTGTTTCTTGTGCTGCTGCTCCCCTTGCTGCTGTACCATACACCCTCCTGATGAGGTGTACATCTATGGTGCCTCATGGTTCAGGCACTGCTGAGTAAAGAAAATGGGAAGAAATAGTTTGATATTAGCCCCTACCAAACCATATGAAGAAGCATCTGAGCTGCTTTCATTGAAAAATTCCTGGCCAGTGTGTGGGCTTTTCTTATCACTGCTGCTTATCAGCATGTCAAAAGTCTCATCTTCGGACTGCAAGTCTTGACAGCCTTAGTTATAATGGCCTTACTGCATGTGGAGCTAACCCCAGGAAGATGGAGTGACACTCTCTGGAGGATTAGGTGGTCTCCTCCAATGTGGATTGATGGGCTCCTGAACTCTTTCCTTTAACCATGCAGAGAGTCTACACTGCCAGTGATCATGTGCCACAACTCTATAGATGTAGAAATTCAAAATATTCAAAATATTCTGTAATAGTTTCCATTGAAAGGAAATAGAAAAGCGGTCTGGTGCCACGCTCCGGTTAAGAGAACTAGTAGATGGCTCACGAGAACACTCTGTCGCTACTGTCTGTGCCTCTGTCACAGCAAATATCCTGATCCTTCAGTTTTAAGGGTGCAGGGCCATTTTCCTCTCTTTCTTACTGGTAGTTCTCAAGATAACTGTATGATATGCTGGGAAGGCAATATCCTGATAATCAAGTGACATTGGCCAGAACAGCCCAGGCTCTGTTATAGGCCCTGCTCGAAACAGAATGGCCTTTAACGCTTGTGTCCAGCAAACCACATCCTGGGAGAAAACCCAGTGTGGGCTGCTTTCTGGGGTCCCTCAGTTGTAGTGCAAGTGAAGCATTTATAGTCAAAACTCCATCCATCTGCTCTGGGTAGCCTTCCTGATCTTGTGGTAGTGGTTCATATTGAATCCTAGACTTCTGTTGTCTTTTCTTTGCTATTTTTAAGTAATAAATTCACTTCATGGAATTTATATATGAATGTTTTTGGCCTCATTGTACTCAGAAAAGTTGGTAGCCATTGCACAGTGAACCAGCAAGGAGGTTCATTCAGCCAAACATAAACTTCATGTTTGTACAACCCTGTAGCACAATTATTACCATGTGGGAGGCCTTTAACAATGGTGATGCTGATTTGAAAAACTCTGAAGGAAGAAATTTACCCAAATGGGTTGGGTACATGGGAGTTCCTCCTAATTCCAAGAAACCCTTACTCCCTTCCACCTAAAAAGAGTGGAGAGACCAGATGCGGTGCCTCAAGCCTGTAATCCGAGCACTTTGGGAGGCTGAGGTGGGCAGATCACAAGGTCAGGGGTTTAAGACCAGCCTGGCTAACATGGGGTAGCCCCATCTCTACTACAAATACAAAAATTAGCCGGGCATGGTGGCAGGCACCTGTAATCCCAGCTACTTGGGAGGCTGAGACAGGAGAATCGCTTGAACCTGGGAGGCGGAGGTTGCAGTGAGTCGAGACAATGCCACTGCACTCCAGCCTGGGTGACAGGGTAAGACTCCGTCTCAGGGGGAAAAAAAAAAAAAAGTGGATAAGAACTGAAACCGGTTTACAATTTCAACTAATTGGAAATGCAAAGTTTACAAAAATAATATTTAAAATAAAAGGTTAAATGAGTGCTCATTGAATTTTATGCCTCCACAAAATAGATTGTGAATTAACTTCCACATTTATAGAAAGCCACCAAAGTTGGGAAGCCTCCGTGTCTGAAATTCATGTGGCTTAAATAAGAATATCTGGGGATACCCCAAAGTTTAAATATGGTATCCCCTATGATATTATGAGGAATTACTGTACATAAATCAGGTTGTCTTTCTGTAACTCTGAAAATCATGTTATCTTGCCTAAATTCTCCAAAACGCATTACTCTGCAGTATGCTATAGTGGACATGGCTTTTCTGAACAATGAGCACCAAAATTAAGTGTGTGCGACTCACCTATGTTCTTATCAAAATGGAAATCCCCGAATCCCACCAGTTAGAATAACATGACAGAATGTCAGATTTATGGTATAAGTTTTCTGTAAGGTTATTAGGTAATGATTCCATTTTATTAATAGATCTCAATATATATAGATTACCTATTTCTCCTGTGTTTTAGTATTAATAGATTGTATCTTTTAATTCATCCAGTTGGTCTAAGTTACCAAGTTTCTGGGTTATGGAGATTGTAATATTCTTTATGATTTTATCATCCATGGGCTCTCTAATATAAAGGCCTCTTTAATTTTAAATTATTAGGTTGGTGCAAAAGTAATTGTGGTTTTGGACCATGAATTTTAAATTTGTATAACTAGGCTGCAACACATCTTTATTAATCAAAATAGAACCCATTACTATGGGCTGGGCACAGTGGCTCACGCCTGTAATCCCAGCACTTTGGGAGGCTGAGGCAGGCAGATCAGGACGTCAGGAGTTTGAGACCAGCCTGAGCAACATGGTGAAATCCCGTCTCTACTAAAAAGACAAAAAGTAGCCGGGAGTGGCGGCATGGGCCCGAGAGTCTGTGTGGCTGTAATGAGGGTTCGTGTTGGCTCTGTAGTGGAGGATGTTACTCTGTTACATTATCTTCTACAAAAAATCCTGAAAAAATGAAGGCTGAATAGACATACACACCCTCCCAAAATAATCCAAATGTCCACCGATATGAAAAACAGATGAATTACAGTTTCCATCATGGAATATTCCTCAGCAGTGAAAACCAACTATAGCCACAGGTGCCAACTAGGATAAAGAAAACCTTTTAAACA
>NW_020258376.1:0-10557 GCF_003255815.1 Theropithecus gelada | reverse complement strand
TTTCTTTCTTTCTTTCTTTCTTTCTTTCTTTCTTTCTTTCTTTCTTTTGTTTTGTGTTTTTGTTTTGTTTTTGCTTTTGAGACAGAGTCTCATTCTGTCACCCAGGCTGGAGTGCAATGGCATGATCTCAGTTCACTGCAACCTCCGCCTCCCGGGTTCAAGTGATTCTCCTGCCTCAGTCTCCTGAGTAGCTGGGATTACAGGCACCTGCCATGACCCCTGGCTAATTTTTGTAATTTTAGTAGAGATGGAGTTTTATCATGTTGGTCAGGCTGGTCTCAACCTCCTGACCTCAGGTTATCCACCTGCCTCGGCCTCCCAAAGTGCTGGGATTACAAGTGTGAGCCACCCTGCCTGGTATTTGCTTTATTTTATTCTTTTTTTTTCCCATAAACAACTTCATTAACATCTATTAGATACAACTTGAATGGAAACTTACCAAACACTGGCAAAGTTTGTCCAGAAAGTAATTTTGTACCCTCATTCATATATTGCCTTTGCCTCTCTGTGCTGATTTCTGAAATAATTTTTTTCTGAACTGTCTTTCATTCATTAATTAATTGTATCTAAGTTGCTGCTAATTTCTTTAGTTTATTAAGTTATTAATTCCCACCATGGTTTTTATTTTCACTTCCAGAACTTCAATGGGGTAATTTTTCACATGTGATTATTCTTCAGTTTTTTTTTTCCTGCATATATTTTTATTTCTTTAAATTCAGCAAGCAGACAGGCATAGTGGTTCATCCCAACACTTTGGGAGACCAAGGGAGGCAGATCGCTTGAGGCCAGGAGTTTGAGACCAGCCTGGCCAACATGACAAAAACCCATCTGTAGAAAAAAACACAAAAATTAGCTGGGTACGATGGCACACACCTGTAGTTTTGGCTACTCCGGAGGCTGAGGTGGGAGAACAACTTGGGCCCAGGAGGTTGAGGTTTCAGTGAGCTGAGATCACAGTACTGCACTCTAGCCTGGGTGGTACAGTGAGATCCCATCTCAAAAAATAATCAGAAAGTGTAGTTCTTCATATTCTGTGTTTAATAATTCTAGTATCTAAATTATTTCAGGGTATAGTTCTGCTCCCTGATACTCTTGTTGATTCTCATTTGGGGGTAATTTATTTCTTTGTTTGATTAACTTTGTTGTGAGCTGCTTAATTTCTTTATAAAATAATTTGAGTAAATTCTTTGAAGTCTAGGACAAAGGTGAATTCCCTCACAGAAAATTTATATTTGCTTTTGTTAGGTGTCTTGGAAAACTAACAGGCCAGGGTCACTTTAAACTTATGACTAGAGGTTTCTCAATTCACCTAGGGACTGTGAATTGGAGCCGAATGATTACAACTTCTAGGTTATTTTTTCCCTCCCTCTCCTGCTCAGCACCACCAAGGAAGTATTCTTTGTAGTCTTTTGGGGTCGGGGTAGTGGATAAGAAAGCAACTTAAGTTTTCCTTTACTGAGGATGTATCCTCCTGGGTACCAATTTAATAGAAAAAGGACTCTTGTTAGACTCTCCACCTTTAGTTGGACCCCAAGCTTGTGTCTTTTACCCTTAAATTTTGAGTGGCTTTTGCAAAGCTGAAATTCTCAACCTCTTCAAATTCTGCAGTTTTCTTCAGTACAAAACTGAAGTACTTCAATTCTCTATGTTCTCACAGTCTCTAGATTTATCCTGATAATTCCTTACCCATCTTTGAGATTTTTAAGATGTTTTCTTATCCATTAATTAAGTGATATAGTCATGCATCACTTAGTAACTAAGATATGTTCTCAGAAATGTATTGTTAGGCAATTTCATCACTGTGCAAGCATGATAGAGTGCACTTCCAGAAACCTAGATGGTATAGCCTCTTACACATCTAGGCTATATGGTACAGCCTATTGCTTCTAGGCTACAAATCTGTACAGCATGTTGCTGTACTGTATACTATAGGTAATTATAACACAATGGTAAGTATTTGTATATCTAAACATACCTAAACATAGAAAAGGTACAGTACAAGTATAAAATAATTTTTTAAATGGTACATCTGTACAGGACACTTACCATGCATGAAGCTTGCAGGACTCACTTGGTGAGTCAGTGAGTGAGAGGTGAGTAAATATGAAGGCCTAGGACATTACTGTACACTCCTGTAGACTTTTCAAACACTGTACACTTAGGCTACACTAAATTTATTTTTAAATAGTTGTTTTATCATCAATAATAAGTTAACCTTAGCTTACTGTGATTTTTAAATTTATAAACTTAATTTTTAAAACTTTTTGGCTGTTTTCTAATAACACAGCATAAAACACACATTATACTGCTGTACAAGCTGCATATTTTATATCCTATCTTATAGGCTATTTTCTATTTTTAATTTTTTTTCTTTTTCTTTTTTACTTTTTAGACTTTTTTTGTTGAAAACTAAGACATTAACATACACATTAGCCTAGACCTACACAGGGTCAGGATCATCAAGATGGCACAAGGCAATAGGGATTTTTCAGCTCCATTATAATCTTATGGGACCACTGTTGTATATGCTGTCCATCATTGACCAAAATGTCATTATGTGGTGCATGACTGTATTTTTTTGTTGTTTTCAGCAGTGATCACATGCCAGAAACAGAAAGTCTATACTCCCTCTATGGTCCACTTCAACTTAGCTTTTGGACCCACTAAAATTCCTTTCACAGAGGTCAGAAAAGATCACCAAGCTGCCATATCAATTTGACATACTTTTCATTCCTACCTAATTCAACCTCTCCACAGTTTCTGACAAATGATTATTCCCTTTCTCTCAGAACCAAGTTTTGGCTTCCACAGAGCCTCCTTTTTCTATACAATGCTTAAATTACTATTCCTCGGGGATCAGATCTAGGTCTTTTCATTTCTACACTTCTTCTGCCACCACTGAACTTTATGCTACCAATATCTATCTCTTATATCACTTCAATAGCTTCCTCATTGGATGCTTTCTGCCCACTCTTCTCCTCAATCAATCCCTTCTCGCTCTAGCAACCAAAGTGCTCTTTTAAAAATGAAAATTCGAATGTGTCATTTTGCCTTGGTAAAACCCTTCAAGGTACTGCATTTGAACTTCAAATTTCAAACTACTTAACATTGCCTATAAAACCTTGTATGATCTAACTGCTGCCTTTATACCCCTAATTGTCCTCTTATACTATAGGTGAACTGAATTTTTTTTTGAGACAGAGCCCCCAGGTTGAAGTGCAGTGTTCATAACAGTATCATTGATATATGCTATATGGATATGTGACATATTAATACATAATAATGATATTATTGATAACTTTAGCAAGTTAAGATTAAAATTCTTGCCCAAGACACGTTATTGTTGTTTGATACCCTCTAGGATGTTTTCTCATGTAAGGCAGAGTATGGATTAGAATAAAAATCTTTTCTGAATCTTGATCATAAATTTTCTAATCTGAATCATTATTAGACAAATCAGTAAATGTGTTTTTCATTCTTCTATATTTCAATTCTTCATCGAATAAAATATCAAGTTCTTCTCATTCTTATTACTTTACAGGATGTAGTTGACTTGTCTCATCAGATACAGGCATTGATTTTTTCTATTTCACTGGGGGTGGTTGATGATTCTTCCTTCCTTCTTTTTTTTTTTTTTTTTGAGTTGGAGTTTTGCTCTTGTTACCCAGGCTGGAGTGCAATGGCGTGGTCTTGGCTCACCGCAACCTCTGCCTCCCAGGTTCAAGCGTTTCTCTTGCCTCAGCCTCCTGAGTAGCTGGGGTTACAAACTTGCGCCACCATGCCCAGCTAATTTTGCATTTTTAGTAGAGACAGGGGTTCTCCATGTTGGTCAGGCTGGTCTCGAACTCCCGACCTCAGGTGATCCACCCACCTTGGCCTCCCAAAGTGCTGGAATTATAGGCATGAGCCACTGCACCCAGCCGATTCTTTTTTACTTCTATCCAACTACTGTAGCCTGAATGTTTGTGCCCTTCTCAAACTCATGTGTTAAAATCCTAACGTCTAGGGTGATGGTATTAAGAGATGGGGCTTTTAGGAGGTGATTAGGTCATGAGGGTAGAGCTCTCATGAATGGGATTAGTGTGTTTATAAATGAGTTCCAAGAATGACCCCTCACCCTTTCCACCATATGAAGGCAAAATGAGAAGATGCCATCTACGAAGCAGGCCCTCACCAGACATCAAATCTGCAGGTGCCTTGATCTTGGACTTCCTGGCTTCCAAAACTGTGAGAAATAGTTTATGTTGTTTATAAGCCACCCAGTCTATGGTGTTTTATTATAGCAGCCCAAATGGACTAAGACACCAAGGCTCTGAGTCTAAATGGGGTAAATTGGTAGACAAACTTCTAGATATTTCTTGAAGATTACTTGTTTCAGTATTTTCTTTGGACTCAGTGGACTTCCAATTCTTGGAGAATATAGGACAGACTCTCTGTATGTTAGCCAAAGGCTTGGCCTAGTATGAATTCTGAACAATTGATCAGTTGAAAGAAGTCTGTGGCATACTTGATAGAAGACAATCAGGAAAGGGCTATTTATCTTGTTCTATCTTTTTTCTCATGCTCTCATTCACAATTTCCATTTCTGTGCTATTGCTTAATGTCTCTAAAATAAGATTAAGCTTTATAGTGAGTCTGAATGTGGTGGAAACCAGCTGTCAGGGAAATAGGCAAGAAGCCACGTTCATACATCTTTTTTCTAAGATATTTCCACTCTGAATTTTTTTTTTACCGAAGTAACTTTTTAATTTGGTGCTTAATATACTCTTGATGCAATATTTCTTTTACAGGATATACCTGTATGTATGCCTGTAGTATCATCATAGTAATATATAATCCTGGTATTAAGTTCTGCTTGAAATGGTTGATCAACTTTTTTACCACGTTCTTGATAACTATATGAATAATGAAATAATCCTCATTTGAGGATTTCCTCTGCCTCATTTTCATTCTCATCTCTGTCTTTGGCCTGGCCTCGTCCCAAGTTTCTAAAGGAACTTGCCACCCTCATTTATACTGGAAACTTTATATTAATCATCTATTTTTGTCTCTCTTGCCTTCAATTTTGTATATCATTTTGCCTATTGTTATGTGTAATTTATTTGCTTCAGGTTTCGGAATCCTGTGAGATGTTTAGGATACTGGTCTTTATTGATTATATGGTCCTACATCATCAAAGTGGAGTGGTACCCACTTGTGCTTATTAGCTCTCTTTCCTTAATTATTGACTGAGCCTCGTCTTCATTGATGTTTTCACCAGGGCCATCAAGTTTTCTTTTATGGTTTGTTCTCACTGTGGTTTCTCTCTTCAACCTTCTCTTCTTTTCTATTTTGTGTCTTCTTTTTTTGGCTAATGACCCTCTGACATCTAGTGTTCACCAATTCTCTCCATATTGCTCAATTTGCTGTATTACTGAAATCACTAGCCTCATTGTGTTTCTTGAGTTTCCTTTTATAATTTTAGGGGAACTGAGCTCAGCCCTTTCCTTTGCCAGGCCACCACCCATGGTAGCTGGCTGACAAGCCAATTTGCATGCTGCTGGCCTAGGAGCTGGCCCTACCCCTGAGTTAATTTTTTTTATGTTGTGAGGAAAGAGTCTGATTTTATTATTTTGCATGTGAACGTTCAGTTGTCCCAGAACCATTTGTTGTAAAGATTGTTCTTTCCCTTTTGAATTGTCTTGGCACCCTTGTCAAAAATCAACTGGCCGTAGAGGTATGAGTTTATTTCTGGACTCTCTATGCTGTTTGGTTGACCTATATGTCTATCCTTATGCCAGTAACACAAAGTCTTAATTACCATAGCTTTATAGTAATTTTTGAAATCAGAAAGTATGAGTCCTCCAACCTGTTTTTGTTGCTTGTTAAATGTATTCCTTAGTATTCTATTCTAAGAATTGTAAATGGGAATGTTTTCTTAATTTCTAGTGTAAATGAGATTGTTTTCTTAATTTCATTTTTGGGGTGTTCATTGCTAGTGTATAGAAATACAAGTGATTTTTTGTATATTGATCTTGTATCCTGCAACCTTGCTGTACTGGTTTACTCATTCTAAGAGGTTTTTATTTTTCTGTTAGTTATTTAGGATTTTCTGTATAAATTTGTAATTTAAAAATTTCCCCCCACCAAAGAAACTCCAGGCCCAGATCGTTTCACTGGAGAATTCTACCAAATGATTAATGATTTAATTCCAATTACGCATAATTTCATTCAGAAAACAGAAAAGGAGGGAACCCTTCCCAATTTATTTTATGGAGCTAGTATTACCTCTGACACCATCCCAGCAGGGAAGGGAAGGAGCACCTCACTACTGCTACAAGTGGCAAGTCTAAGCTCTCCATGTGATCTCCGTTGAGATCCTTGGGGGAAAGCTTACTATGGGTCAACAGAGATGACAGTCCTGGCTCCCGACTTAGCATTCTTTGACACTTCCCTGGTGGGGTTGTTGCAGCACCTCTTTACTGCCTTGTTAGCGTGGAATTCTAAGGTCCCCACTTGGCATTTGTTTATGCGGCTGGGGGTGGGACCGCAGTTTTTTTCTGTGGTGTTTGGCTGGAGTACAGTAGTTATTGCAAAACGTTTTCTTTTTTCTTAGGCTATCCCTTTCCTGGTACTTTGACTAGAGAGCACAAGTTTTTACTGGGGCTCTTTTTTATCTGTTCCTATTGGCATTTCCGGGTTGCCAGTTTCTTCATCACCATGTCTAGGATATATGAGGCAAAAAGAAAACCCAGGGAACTCAACACCGTGTTCTTTGTGTCTCAAGATCTCTAGCCAAAAGATCTTGTCTGTCTTCTCTTCAACTTTCAGAGTCTTCTTATGTTTGTTTTATATATAATGTATAGAATTTTTACTTGTACCTAGAGAGAGGAAGAAAGACAAGTGTGTCTATTCCATATTCCTGGAAGAGGATGTCATTTTGATATTTTTTTAAAACAAAGAAACAAAACACTTTAATTCTCAATATTTCTAATATTGTGTTTAAAATTACAGTATACTAAAGTTTTAAATTATAGTATACTAAATAAATATTCATATATTATAGTTTTTTCATTTCCCTATACATTTATAAATGATAGGCAAGTTTTTAATATTTTGACAAAAAATTTCAGGGTCATTGAACAATTGTAACTTTTTCATTAATTATTAATATCTCTTTGCACAGTTCAGCTTGCATGGTCATTTTTACAGTTTAGCATTACCAAGCAAAGAGAAGACTTCCTGTACTATATCTCTTTTGTTTTGTTTTGTTTTGTTTTTTTGAGACGGAATCTCGCTCTGTCATCCAGACTGGAGTGCAGTGGCGCGATCTCTGCTCACTACAACTTCTGCCTCCTGGGTTCAAGCGATTCTCCTGCCTCAGCCTCCCGAATAGCTGGGATTACAGGTGTGTACCACCATGCCCAGCTAATTTTTGTATTTTTAGTAGAGATGTGGTTTCGCCATGTTGGCCAGGCTGGTCTTGAACTCCTGAGCTCAAGTGATCCACCTGCCTCGGCCTCCCAAAGTGGTGGGATTACAGGCATGGGCCACCACGCCTGGCCCTATATCTCCTAAAAAGCAACCACTCAGGCCAGGTGCAGTGTCTCACACCTGTAATCCCAGCACGCTGGGAGGCCAAAGCTGGTGAATCACCTGAGGTCATGGGTTCGAGACCAGCCTGGCCAACATGATGAACCGTCGTCTCTACTAAAAATACAAAATTTAGCCGGGCATGGTGGAGCTTGAACCTGGGAGGCAGAGGTTGCAGTGAGCTGAGATTGTACCATTGCACTCCAGCCTGGGTGACAGAGCAAGACTCCATCTCAAAAACAATAATAATAATAATAATAATAAATAAATAAATAGTAAGCCAATAAGGAGATAATAAATGAAACATAATCCAAAAGAGAGATACATAGTAAGAAGGTAGACTTAAAGCTAAGCCTATCAATAATCACATTAAAAATAAATGGTTAAAACACCCGAATTTTAAAAAGTAAGATTCAAGTATATGCTGCATCCAAGAAATGCTCTTTAATCTAGACACTAATAGGTTAAATCTAAATGTATGGATAAAGATATGCCAAGTTGCCACTAATCAAAAGAAAGCTGAAGTGGTTGCATTAATATCAGACAAAGTAGGTTGCAGAGTAAAAACTATTATCAAGGGTAAGAGCACAATTTCATAATGATAAAGGGGTCAATTATTCAAGAGAATGTAATAAGCTTTAATATTTATGTGACTAATAACAGAACTTAAAATTACATGAAGCAAAAACTGATCAAACTATAAGAAAAAAATAAATCCCCAATTGTAGTTAGAGACTTCAAAACCCTTCTCTCAATAATTCATAGAACAAATAGGCAGAACACAATTAAGGATATAGGAGACCTGAAAAACACAATCAGCTAACTTCACCTAATTGATGTTTACAGACCATTCCACCACCAGGAGCAGAATATATATATATTTTTAAGTACACACATTGACCAAGATAAGATATGTTCTGAGCAATAAAAATAAGTCTTAATAAATTTTAAATGGTTCAAACAAAGTATGTTTTCTGACCACAATGGAATTAAACTAGACATCAGTAACAGAAAGACATTGGGGAAATCCTCAAATATTTGGAAACTAAATAATATACTTTTCAATGACACATAGGTCAAAGATCTCAAAAGAGTTTTAAAAGTCTTTTGAACCAAATGAAAATGAAAACACCAAACATTAAAATTGTAGATATGCAGCTAAAACAGTGTTTAAAAGAAAATTTAGAGTGCTAAAAGCCTATGTTAGAAGTGAAGCCAGTTCTAGGTTCTCAAATCAATGAATTCAACTTCTACCTTAAAATTCTAGAAAAAGAAAAAATAAAGGCCAAAGTAAGCGGAATGAAGAAAATGATGAAGATTAAAGTAGAAATCAGTAATATAGAAAAGATAAAAACAATAGAGAAAATCAATGAAATTAAAAACTGGCTCTCTGAGAAGATACATAATATTGATAAACTTCCAGCCAAACTGATCAGAAAATAAAGACAGAAGACGCTAATTAGTAATATGGGATGAGAGAAATGATATTACTACCAAGTTTGCAGGTATTAAAAGGACAATAAGGGAATATTATTAACAACTTTGTGCCAATAAATTCAACACCTAGATGAAATGAACAAATTGTTTGAAAGAAGCCTCCTGGTCAGGCACAGTGGCTCACAGCTGTAATCCCAGCACATTAGGAGGCTGAGGAGAGCAGATTGCTTGAGCTAAGGGGTTCGAGACCAGCCTGGCCAAAATAGGGAGACTCCATCACTACAAATTTTTTTTTTTATTATACTTTATGTTCTAGGGTACATGTGCACAATGTGCAGGTTTGGTACATATGTGTACATGTGCCATGTTGGTGTGCTGCACCCATTAACTCGTCATTTACATTAGGTATATCTCCTAATGCTATCCCTCCCCTCTCCCCCCACCCCACAACAGGCCCCAGTGTGTGATGTTCCCCTTCCTGTGTCCAAGTGTTCTTATTGTTCAATTCTCATCTATGAGTGAGAACATGTGGTGTCTGGTTTTCTGTTCCTGCGATAGTTTGCTGAGAATGATGGTTTCCAGCTCCATCCATGTCCCTACCAAGGACATGAACTCATCCTTTTTTATGGCTGCATAGTATTCTATGATGTATATATGCCACATTTTCTTAATCCAGTCTGTCATTGATGGACATTTGGGTTGGTTCCCGGGACTGTAAACTAGTTCAACCATTGTGGAAGACAGTGTGGTGATTCCTCAAGGATCTAGAACTAGAAATACCATTTGACTCAGTCATCCCATTACTGGGTATATACCCAAAGGATTATAAATCATGCTGCTTTAAAGACACATGCACACGTATGTTTATTGTGGCACTATTCACAATAGTAAAGACTTGGAACGAATACAAAATTTTTTTAAAGAAATTAGCTGGGCGAGCCGGGCGCAGTGACTCACGCCTGTAATCCCAGCACTTTGGGAGGCCAAGGCAGGCAGATCACAAGGTCAGGAGATCGAGACCATCCTGGCTAACACGGTGAAACCCTGTGTCTACTAAAAAATACAAAAAGATTAGCCGGGAGTGGTGGTGGGTGCCTGTAGTCCCAGCCTTGGGAGGCTGAGGCAGGAGAATCGCTTGAGCCCAGGAGGTGGAGGGTGCAGTGAGCCGAGATCATGCCACTGCACTCCAGCATGGGTGACAGAGCAAGACTCTGTCTCAAAAAAAAAAAAAAAAAAAGGAAGAAAGAAAGAAAAAATAAAAAAAGAAATTAGCTGGGCGTGGTGGTGCATGCCTATAGTCCCAGCTACTCTGGAGGCTGAGGTGGGAGGGCCTGCTTGAGCACAGTGGGTTGAGGCTGCAGTGAGCTGTGATTGCATTACAGCCTCGACAACAGAGGGACACCTTGTCTCAAACAGGAAAAAAAAAAAAGAAGTTTTCCAGGTTGTGAAGAAAGAAATAAGGCCATTTCTATTGTAGAAAATCCTCCAATGTGGAAAGGAGTCCCTATTTAATAAATGGTGCTGGGAAAATTGGCTAGCCATAAGTAG
>NW_020258375.1:0-6376 GCF_003255815.1 Theropithecus gelada | reverse complement strand
ATATACACCATGGAATACTATGCAGCCATAAAAAAGGATGAGTTTGTGTCCTTTGGACATGGATGCAGCTGGAAACCATCATTTTCAGCAAAGTATCACAAGAACAGAAAACCAAACACCGCATGTTCTCACTCATAGGTGGGAACTGAACAATGAGATCACTTGGACTTGGGAAGGGGAACATCACACACCGGGGCCTATCATGGGGAGCGGGGAGGGAGGAGGGATTGCATTGGGAGTTATACCTGATGTAAATGACGAGTTGATGGGTGCTGACGAGTTGATGGGTGCAGCACGCCAACATGGCACAGATATACATATGTAACAAACCTGCACATTATCCACATGTACCCTAGAACTTAAAGTATAATAATAAAACAAACAAACAAACAAACAAATAACCACAACAACCACTAGAACTGAGGCAGGAAAATAGAGTCTGGAGTCAGGGAACCTGAAGCCATTTCACATTGACTTCCTAGAACTAAATTGAAAGGAAAATCCTAAGTCTCCATTCCTAAGTAACAAAAGGACCGGAGGCTACTCCCTTTGCAAACTCCCACCTTTTCTGCACAGCAGATGGGAAGTTGAAAGTACTCCTGATTGGTTGAGGGCCACCACTTCCTTTACATGGGGTGAACACCAAGTAGCCAATGGGAAACTTCTAGGGAGTATTTGGACCTGAGAAGATTCTGAATCCGGGGCCCTTCAACTGCTGCCTCGCTGGCTTCCACCCTGTGGAATGTACTTTGATTTTCAATAAATCTCTGCTTTTTCTTTTTCTTTTTTTTTTTTTGTGAGACAGAGTCTCACCCTGTCGCCCAGGTTAGAGTGCAGTGGCCGGATCTCAGCTCACTGCAAGCTCCGCCTCCCGGGTTTACGCCATTCTCCTGCCTCAGCCTCCCGAGTAGCTGGGACTACAGGCGCCCGCCACCTCGCCCGGCTAGTTTTTTGTATTTTTTAGTAGAGACGGGGTTTCACCGCGTTAGCCAGGATGGTCTCGATCTCCTGACCTCGTGATCCGCCCGTCTCAGCCTCCCAAAGTGCTGGGATTACAGGCTTGAGCCACCACGCCCGGTAATCTCTGTTTTTTCTGCTTCATTCTTTCCTTGCTTTGTGCATTTTGTCCAATTATTTGTTCAAAACGCCAAGAACCTGGACGCCCTCCACTGGTAACAGAATTATTCATTTCTTAAATGATATATGGGAATGGATGAACAAGATCCATATTAGGTTAAGGTCAGAAGTACCTCAGTGCTTCTGTGCAAGAAGCAAAGTTGAAATTCTCTTATCTCTCTGAGTGGTTGCAGGGCATCACCTTATAGATGTTGAATGTACTTTGGAACTCAATGCTATCAATACCAATTATTTTCAGTGATTTTTTCCCCCTATAAAACGGCAGGTATTTTAATTTATTCCTTTCTTTGTCATATTGATTGAGTAGCAGAATTCAATCATAGATTCAACTTTGTGGTATCTGTAACCATCTCATCACAGTTTGAGTCCACAGACCATTAAATGCAATACATCTGAATCATATATATATATATAAAACAAAAGACAAGGAGACATGACTTATCTTCCTCAAGAATAGTGACTTGGATATCTGATGTAAAGTCAAATTTTAAAATGTCTCCATCTATACATTGCATCCCTTCATTTCATAATTAGTACTACAGATATGGCAAGGCATGCCAACTCAAGCTAACAGCAAGGCTAATTAGCAGTAAGGGATTGAGGCTCACCAACTAGTTGTAAATTTTTACTTAACTGGGTGAAAGGCCCTGTGAGAGGTCAAACGATACTGACATCAAACCAGCACATGGAAAGAGAACTACACAGAATGGTCAAAGAGGTCATCAATGATAATAACTACAGAGAAGTTAGGGTTCAGGACTAAAATCAGGCAGAGTGATGAGTTGCACAATTTTTGAAAAGGCAATTAAATTTGAAGTAGTTCTAATTAACTGCAGGGGTGAAAAAGAGCCATAGAAAGAGAGTGGAGGAGGAATAAATCACAGGCCTCTAAGAAAAACATTGTTTTCTTCATTAAAATTGTTTTACTTCAATTGTCTTCTATAAAGTCTTAGGGATGGCAGAAGCCACTTAATTAAAAATTCACACATTACTTACTAGTCATTTTTCAATCACATTATATAATACTCTTGGAAAAGAAACTTTTGATAATGAATGTATTCTACCAATTAAAGTCAACCAGAAATTTATTTGATTTACAATAAAGAAACTGTACTTGACTATGAAAGTAAAAATGCTTGATTTGCAGTCTCTAAAACAATTTCAATCATTCTGTACTTCCTTTAGTGTCTCTTTCTATACCAAATTGGATGTATCTTTATCAGGACAGCTTGTTAAAAGTAATTTGAGATTACGACCAATCTAAGTGAAAAATGCCCATTAAGAACCAGTGGGATTTGTTTCATTAACATTATATTCTTATTTGAAAAGGCTTCTGTTTCATCAGGAAAGGGTAAAAGTACAAATAATTAGGGTTATATGTAAAGACTAAAAGCTGCACTAATTTTTCAAACACTTTTCAGTTTTGAAAAGCTTACAGAATTAAACTGAAATCAGAGTGATTGAAAAGGCATTTTCCCCCAAATGATCAATTTGCCTAACTTGTATTCATTTATACTGTTGAGAACATTTAGATAATTCTCATCAAAATATTAATAAATTAGGAGAGTAAATGCATTTGTATAATTTTACAAATGAGCACTACTTTGAAGAGTGGAAATTTAAGGTAGCTATTTTCTTTGCATAAAAAATCAATTAAATTCATTACATGATTCATCAGAATCTACTTAGTAAAAAAAAGTTTCAGTTTCATAATCTTAAAATATTGGTGGGATTATAACAGAAAGATAAAAGGACATCACATGTTAAGAATGGCAGGGGCTTTATCATGACTCGGATGACAGAATTTATAGTAAAAAGAGACCTCGATTCTAGATCTGACTAGACCATCAACTTCATTTATGTCATTGAAAATATGCCTTTATTTCTTAAAGCTTAATTTACATGTATAAAATAAAAATGACATATAAGACCAATTATTTACTTTCCAGCTTTTTAATTATCTATAATCATATAGGCATATTAAAGAGCATCAAACTAGAGGACAGCAATAATGACATGGAAATTAAAGTCAGAGAATTATTGTGGAATCATGTTCCAGGAGCCCATGTATGGCAGGGCTAAGTTAAAGTACAATTCGGCAAATTATGTGAAACTAAATTTCTTCATCAGCACATTCTGTCAACAAAATCGATAAAATAATTTAGCTATCTATAATGGGAAACATGAAACCAACGTAATAGTTAAAAGTGATACTTCTGCATACTTCTATTGATATACTCTTAACATCAAAGTAGTCTTAGGTTATAGTCCAAAGAAACTCTTTAAGAGCAAACCATTTTTAAAAAATGTTTGAGTTTATATTAAAAACTCGTAATTCCATGGTGTACCATAATATGTTCATAGTTTTTGGAATAATATTTTCTCTAAAAGCTTCTATGTAAATTGAACTGCCAAAAACATACTCCATGCTTATTCTCTGGTTTGACCCACTACCTCATACGTTATCTCAAACTTCCAGAGATACGTTGACACATTTATTTAGGAAATACGAGACTTAATTTTGCGTGTGTGTGTGTGTGTGTGTGTTTTGTGAGCATTAATTACTGAGAAATTACTATGTGAAAAAACAGAAGAGACAAGAAAAAGGAATCAGAAGGTAACTGAATCATATGAAATGTGCACTGATATATATGCACGTTTATGAATTTCTTTTTCTTTTTCCTCTATTCTTTTTTTACACGTCTAAATTGCATGTGTGTCTCTCCGTGTTTGTGTGTGTGTATGTGTGTGTGTGTATATATATAATTTCTTAATATGACTCAATAATAGCTATATGTTTACACACACACGCGCGCACACACACACACGCGCGCACACACACACACTGGTGGATACTATCAAATTACAAAGGAAAGAAATTGTAAAATAAACATCCCAGAATTAGTTTTTTATATCTTCTTCTAGGGCTGTTCGTTGTGTTGCACAATTGTGTCATATCTTCTAAGATTTAAATAGACGTAGTGTTAAAACAACCAGTTTTTCTTTGCTTTCACACAAAGCTAAATTAGACAAGACACAGATTGATTCAGGGTCACATTTTTAGCAAATTTGCTTTAACCATCAAATTTTATGTGTGACTGTAAATCCAAGACTTGAATAAATAGCCCAAGTTGAATATTGCTAAAGTGCATTACTATAAAAGGAATGCATAGTGCTTAATTACGAAAAGTAAATTAACCAATTATTTACTTATTTAGGAATTTCAAGGCAGTAGAAAAATGTGAGAGATATATATATGTATATATATAGACACACATTTGAAGGAAGTTTATATAAATAACCATTGCTCCTAAGGTGAGATTTCTTTCATAAAATAAATCTCATTTGTAGCAAAATTTTATCAAAAAAATATAATGTATAAAAGAAAGCATAATTTATGTTGACTATATTTTTATCAGATAGTAAAACTTGATTAAAAAATTTCACCACACTATAAACTTTGATTCATCGAAGTAAATCACAAAAATTAGTAATGGGGGAGTTACGTTTTCAAATAATTTATCAATATGACTAGCACTAAACTTCATATAAATTAAATATCTAATTTGCATTAAAACAATGCTTAAAATTGTAGAAGAAACCACATGTTCTTGGGAATTTCATACAGGAATGTTTTATGACAAAATCAAATTCTCAGACACCTATTGTATGCCCTAGACTATTGTAAAATATCCATACATGTTATCATTAAAACTGGTAAATTCCCTGAAAGGTAATATTATGCTTATTTTCCCAATGAGTAATCAGATTATCACATAGATAAGATAACTACATTCACCCACCAATTAAATTACAAAACTTAGCTAACAATTGTGTCGGTTCGAATAACATTCAAGATTTTGTTCATTATATTATGCCTTGCTGCCTCTGAAACTACAGGAAACAGTAGTTTTGGAATTCTCTTTTTATTATAAAATACTCAGGATATGATTGATTATTGACTGTGAAGAAGGAAATAATCCCAATCCTTTGTCTTCAATCTCTAAATTTAGGCTACTTTCCAGTTCTTTGCATCTCTCATACATCCTCTTTCTTAGAGTCCAGTTATCCTGGAACCAGAGTTGTTAAGAGACAGACCTGCGTTAAGAATGTCTCTCTAAACTTTAATTTGAAATACAACATGATAAAACTTCAGGTGTTAAGACTTTCACAGATTCTGTCCCAGTTTTCCAAACCATAATTACATATAAATTACTCTTTGGGAAAACAGAAGAGATAAGGGAAAGGAATGAGAGAGGTAATTGGGTCATATAAAAAGTGCACTGATACATATGCATATTAATGAATTTCTTTTTCTTTCTCCTACTTATTATTTTTTTTTTCACTTTCTCAGTTGACTCGAACATCCCTATATGACATAAATTTTCCTACATATAGATATGTCTAAAATATATGTTATATCCTTGAAGAGGGACATTATTTCAATATGTTAACTATTAGAAAACCTCTACATGAAGTTATGATTTTCTAGATTTTCTGATTCATGGAAAAAAAACTATTTGTTAAATAGTAAGAAAGTGGATGTTCTATAGAGCTAGAAATGCATACTTACATTTATAGAAATTCTATAGACAATCTTATTTTTGGCTTGCTAAACATATGTAATGCATATTTAACAAATAGCACAGACTCTATAAAATGAAAAGTAAATTTGCCTAAAATTTTTCTGTATTTTGGAGAATCTCTTGTAAATAAAACTGTAGTTTCTCCATCTCTAATTAGGGATCACTGATTGCACAGGCAATCAAAAAGGGAGAAGGACACAGACAATAATTTTTTTTTTTTAATTTTTTATTTTAATTTATTTATTATTATTATACTTTAAGTTGTAGGGTACATGTGCATAACGTGCAGGTTTGTTACATATGTATACTTGTGCCATTTTGGTGTGCTGCACCCATCAACTCGTCATTTACATCAGGTATAACTCCCAATGCAATCCCTCCCCCCTCCCCCCTCCCCATGATAGGCCCCGGTGTGTGATGTTCCCCTTCCTGAGTCCAAGTGATCTCATTGTTCAGTTCCCACCTATGAGTGAGAACATGCGGTGTTTGGTTTTCTGTTCTTGTGATAGTTTGCTAAGAATGATGGATTCCAGCTGCATCCATGTCCCTACAAAGGACACAAACTCATCCTTTTTTATGGCTGCATAGTATTCCATGGTGTATATGTGCCACATTTTCTTAATCCAATCTGTCACTGATGGACATTTGGGTTG
>NW_020258374.1:0-6377 GCF_003255815.1 Theropithecus gelada | reverse complement strand
CTGACAGAAGCCCTGAGCCCCACCCAGGATGTACTCCTTGCCTTCTTATAGAGTCTGATTTCTAAGCAACCTGCAAAATGAGTTTTTAATCACCATTTTATAGATGGAGATACTGATTCAGAAAGGGAAAATGCTCAAGGCCACAAGGTAGTGAACTCCCAAACTAGACAAACCTCAGGTCTGCCCAATTCCTCTTCCTGTGTTTTCTCCATACCATCTCACTACATGGGGCTGTGAACTTCCCCGCCTGCCTCCCTGGGGCACTCCTCTCACCCCTGCCCCTTCCCTTCTTTCTCTGTCTTAGGAGTGCCAGCTTCTCGCAGGGCTCCAGGGCCCCATTCCCCATGAGGAGAAGCACAGCCGTGCAAAATCTTGCCCAGCACTGTGAATACAGTGTCGATGGAGTCAGCGGTCACATCCATGGCTTCCATAGCCTTTCCAAGCCGAGCCAGCACAATACAGAACTCAGAGGCAGCAGCTGCAGAACCCCCTGGAGCCTGGCCTCCCATGGCCACACCAGAGGCAGCCTCACAGGCTCTGAGGCAGATAATGAGGGTGTGTACCCCTTCAAGGCACCCAGAAGCACCCTGTGCCAGGAGTTTGGGGACCACCTGGTGAACAATAGTGGTGTTCCGGCCATCCCACTCTCAGCGCACCAGATCCCTAGGACAGTCACGTTAGACAAGAACCTCTGTGCCATGGCCATGACCACTCCCGGGCCCACTGGCTCCCTTCCCCTGCCCAAGGCAAGTCAGGCAGAAGCATGTCAGTGGGGCAGCCCTCAGCAGAGACCTTCAGTCAGTGAAAGCAGCAGGTGGTCCATTGACGCTGCCATCCCCAGGTGGAATACCCTTCCTGCAATAGACAACAGCCGATGTTGCCAAGGTCAGTATGAGCCCTCACCGAGAAATAGAGGGAGAGGGGAGGTGGCACCGGGTTCTCAGTGGTTAGCTAGTCCTTGGTCTCCTATGGCCAAGGAGACTTGGGAGCCACTCAGGTCACTGATAGTCAAGTTCATCTCCTGTCTGGACCCTGAGACCGCGGTGTCCCCCAGCACTGGAGGCTGTTAGTAGACACCCACAGTGGCAAGACTGTGGCAGACTCAGCCTCTACTAAGGCAGACAGAACATTCTTCGTTGCAGTACAGCACATTATGGGTTTGGAATTCTAAATAATCGTATATGTATGTGTAAATCAAAGCAAAGACTTAAAATAGAAATTGAGGAGATCAGTCCAAACTAGAGCCAAACCAGTGTGGACTCACAGTTGAAACAAAACGAGATCTTCAAAATCTTTTCCAACCTATATTTGGATCTCTTTGTTTGAAGTCTAAACTTGTATTTGAAATACCTAGATTTTTTTGTCATTTGTTTTCCACTGAGAGTATTTTATATCTGCATATAACCTCCTCTCCTCAATGAAAAAAAATAGATCAATAGTAACTCCTTTCCTTTTGCATCCATTCTTAGATCTTGCAAAGCCTTTGTTTGTTCTTCCTGTTATGAGGGAGTTTGGTGGGGCAGAGCCTTGTTTTCTCTGTTTTATATGAGGCCCGTGGTACTTAGGCTTATTCAGGGTTGCAAGTCAGAAGTGGCAAAGATGAACCTCACCCTGAGGTCCTGGATCCTGGGTTAGAACTCTTTGCAGTCTTTTCAGTGTTTTGGCAATTTGAGCAAGGCCCTTCTGCTGTGAAATTGAAACGATAGAGACATATATAAAACAGGTTTGCTGTTCAGAGCTCACATTATGTACACAATGAAATGAAACCGATATGCAGAAGTCAGTACAAGCCCTCTTTACGGTTCCTGGAGGTGGCAGGTGGGTGAAGGGGATGGGTGGTGGGTGCCGTAGGAGTTGAAGGAGAAGTGTATCCTGTGGGTAGATGTCTAGGAGAGACACTCTGTGGGTAACACTGGAGCTGGACCTGGAAACCCAGGAGGAGTTGTGGTGGGGAGCAAGGATGTGTTAGAGGTAACACCTTGTCATTTGGGGTTGAGAGTCGTGTCCTCTGGAGCGTCAGTGAGACCCTGAGCAGCACTGGAGAGGGTGTGGGAGGCATCAACACATAGATCAGCTGTGACACATGTGGATCTCCTTCCTCTGTCATAGCTTCCTCCTGCAAGTACCCCCGGCATGGTGGAGGGAATGCCGGCCGGCCTGCTGAGTCCATGCATGAGGGAGTCAGTTCTTTCCTGGTAAGTATGACTGAACCAGGGGTCCCCAGGCTGGCTCAGGGAGGTAAAGGTCACACTCCAGGGAACTAAAAGCACATCTCCCAAAGGGTGACAGCATCTCCCTCCTAGGAGCCCGCCTGGGTTCTTGCCTCAGTTCAGAATCATGGGTTCAGTTTTTGGATAAGTGAGATACAGGTATCCAGGTCTGGAAGAAAGTGAGTACTTAAGTAGATGGGATCACAAGGCTCATCAGCCCTGTAGCAGAGGGTGCAGAATGCTGGGGTTCTGGGTGCTCTAAGCAGGTGCTCTAACCCATGAGGTCCCCTGGAGCAGGAGTGCTTCCTTGTGAGCCTTTGGTATGGGTAGGCGGAGGCGACAAGCTACTGGGGTGGTGGGTGATCTGATTCAGCAACCTTATCCAGGAGATCCTCTGGAGAAGGGGTGCTTCCATGTGAGCCTCAAGGCAAGGGCAGTACTCAGAGTCAGGTGAGGTGGATGGATTCCAGGCTGCCACCTGGAAAGGGTAACCAGAGTTCTCCAAGGTGTCAGACAAGCAACAAAGCCTGGCTTCAGGCCCCTTATAAAGATGGTGGGAATTAGGTAACCAAGGCAGAGGGCAGATGGGGCAGGAGCTGGAGGAAGGCTGTACCTAGGTCTGCTGCATTGCACAACTCTGTGACAGCTCTGCCTGCAGCTTGATGGTCACCCACAAGCCTGAGTGAGCCCCAAGCTCCCTGTACCTCCCTGATACCTTGTCTGCTAATCACAGCCGTTGGGGGAGAGGAATCTCCTTGTCTGTGGAAGTGCACCTCGCCCCACACCTCACCTTCCAGGGCCAAGACATCTGATATGGTCCTTGCCTTGATCAGGGCCTGAGATGCTGACCTGCCTGAAGGGGTGGACTGCCCCTCCACACCTGTGGGCGTTTCTCGTTAGGTGGAATGAGAGACTTGAGAAAAGAAATGAGACACAGAGACAAAGAAAAAGTGGGCCCAGGGGACCCGTGCTCAGCCTACAGAGGACCCACGCCAGCACTGGTCTCTGAGTTCCCTCCGTATTTATTGATCTTTTTTTTTTTTTTTTTTTTTTTGAGACGGAGTCTCGCTCTGTCGCCCAGGCTGGAGTGCAGTGGCCGGATCTCAGCTCACTGCAAGCTCCGCCTCCCGGGTTTACGCCCTTCTCCTGCCTCAGCCTCCCGAGTAGCTGGGACTACAGGCGCCCGCCACCTCGCCCGGCTAGTTTTTTGTATTTTTTAGTAGAGACGGGTTTTCACCGTGTTAGCCATCTCGATCTCCTGACCTAGTGATCCGCCTGTCTCGGCCTCCCAAAGTGCTGGGATTACAGGCTTGAGCCACCGCACCCGGCCCGTATTTATTTATCTTTATCTCTACCATTATCTTTACCTTTACCAAATAGGATCATAGTAGGGAGAAGGTCAGCAGAAAGACATGTGAATAAAGATCTCTGTGACATGAATAAGTTTAAGGAAAAGTGCTGTGCCTTGATATGCATATGCAAACATCTCCATAAACCTTTTTAGTGCATAAAGAGCAGCTAGCACATCCCACCTTCAGTCCTGAGGTGGTTTTCTCCTATCTCAGTAAATAGAACATACAATTGGGTTTTACACTGAGATGTTCCATTGCCTAAGGACAGACAGGAGACAGATGCCTTTCTCTATCTCAACTGCCCAGAGGCCTTCTTTCCTCTTATACTAATCCTCCTCAGCACAGACCCTTCATGGGTGTTGGACGATCAAGTCTTTCCCTTCCCACGAGGCCATATTTCAGACTATCACATGGGGAGAAACCTTGGACAATTCCTAGCTTTCCTAGACAGAGGTCCCTGCAACTTTCCGCAGTGTGTGTGTCCCTGGGTACTTGAGATTAAGAGAATGGTGATGACTTTTCACAAGCGTACTGCCTTCAGACACTTGTTAAACAAAGCACACCCTGCACTGCCCCAAATCCATTAAACCTTGAGTCACCACAGCACATGTCTCTGGCAAGGACAGGGTTGGGGGTAGGGTTACAGGTTAATAGTATCTCAAATACAGAACAAAATGGAGTCTCTTATGTCTACTTCTTTCTACACAGACACAGTAACAGTCTGATCTCTCTTTCTTTTCCCCACACCCACCAGTGCTGAGTCAGGACTTGAGGTGGATGGTGGGTCTTGAGGCCACACCTGCATGGTGCACGGCCTGTGCTGCCTTCTGTCTGGGTCCAGTATCCAGATATCCGAGTGGACATTGGGTACTGGACCCCATCTGCATGGTGCACGGCCTGTGCTGCCTTCTGCCTGGGTCCAGCATCCAGAAACCAGAGTGGACCCAGCCACTAAATATATTTTATCCTATAGATTTGTCACAAATTGTAACTGGACCCCACGGGGTCCTGAGAGCTAGAAGGGCCCAGACATCTCACTTTTTCTTGCCTCTACCTTGATTTCAGAGTCTTTCCAGGGTCACTCTGATAGCTTCAAAGTGTAGCCCTCCCCATGCAGTGAAGGCTTATAATTGTATGCTGCCCTGGCATCCACATTGAATGCAGGTTTAACTTTCTCAGAACAGAGGCAGAGGACTTAGTCACCCCGATGGTTTCCAGTTCTACATCACACCCATGTGGCTTCAGTCAGTGGCCAGAGATAGGAACTTAGACTCACCTCCCCCAGCCAGCAGACTGGGCTCGCCACTGTCTTGCTGCTCCCTTTAAATGGATCATCCAAGCATTTACTCCAACCTTAATTAAGTGATCCACACCCCATTCCGCAAGATACACTGCCAGTTGCCACCCTCTCTCCTGTTGCTCTCTTTTTCTGTGCTCTCTGACCTCCCAGGACCTGTAAGAACTGAAAACTCTTCCACTTTTACGTGTGACTGTGTCATGGAAGCTGCTCCAAAGTCTGACCCCTGAGGCTGCCCAGAGGGGCCCCATGCATGGGGTTCCTGGCTGGAGCTCTTCTGTCTGGGCCTCTGGTGGCTGCTGAAGACAGCAGCCCCCAGCCAAGGTGATCAAGAGTTTCGTCAAAACACCCAGTCATGACTCTTTTTGGCCTTGTCTAGAAATTCTCATTCCTATCTTGTTCTTGCTGGTGATAGCTGTGTTTCTTTCACTTTCCCCTTCCTAGCCAGGAAAAGCACTCGTGGGCCTGTCGGACAGCATTGCTTCTGGGGACAGCTGTGTGCCCATGAACCCAGGCTTCCCTACCCTGGTGGCTGTGGAGCAAGCAGGCAGCGATTCTCAGGGTGTCTGCACCGCTGTGGGCTCATGTCCTGTTTGCTTTGACCTGCTTGGCTTCCCACTCACGGAGCTTTCTGTGCACCAAGACCTCAGCCAGGGACATGAGGTCCAGCTGCCCCCTGTCAACCGCAGCCTCAAGCCTAACCGGAAAGGTAAGTCTTTCCCCATTCTATCTCTTGACAATGTCCAGGGACTCCTCATTCGCTTAGGGGTCAGGTGGATCCTGGATGTGGAACGTCTGACTTTGGCAAGTTATATGAGTTCTCTGAGCCTCAGTTTTCTTCTCTGTGAAATGAAGATAGTAACTCCTACTTCCTGGGTTTGTTTGGAAGGAGAGTGTCTGGGACAGTGGCCCTGGCTCACAGCAGGTGTCCAGTGAAGTTTGGTCTGTGCCCTCCACGTGTAGACCAGGAAGAAGAGCTAGAGTTCAGGTTCCAGGCTGCTATGACCTCACCTTGTGGCCTTGGCCCAGGACGGGGTTCAAGGAAGGAGTGGGATACCTGGGTGGGGATCATTCTGGCCGCAGGGAACCAGACCTGGCTGATGACTGAAGGTTCTTTTCCTGCTCCAGCAAATCCAGCACCATCCAACCTGATAAACAACAGGGTCATCAGTGAGCTCTCCTTCAAGCCACCTGTCACAGAGTCCTGGTCTGGGACCAGGTGAGTGTCTGTCAGTGGAAATAGGAGCTTGGTTCGGGTTGGTGGAGTGAGTGGGATGGCCATTGGCTTGTGGTCAGGAAACTGGATGCTGATGTTGATCTGGACATAGCTGATCTTGACTCTGTCTCATGAGGCGTGGCGGCCTTCTCATCTGTAAAGGGGGAATAATGATCCCTGCCCCATCAGTTCTTGATCTGGTAACAGTGTGAGGTGTGGATGCTTCAAGTCAGGGCCCAGCTGGAGGCTGGAGCCCTGACAGAAGCCCTGAGCCCCACCCAGGATGTACTCCTTGCCTTCTT
>NW_020258373.1:0-6377 GCF_003255815.1 Theropithecus gelada | reverse complement strand
AATCCACAGAGTGGGAGAAAATACTTGCAAATAATGTATCTCATAAGGGATTAATAACCAGAATATATTAAAAATTCCTATAACTAAAAAAATATAATTTGGAGCCTTATACTTTACAGTTAAAAAAAAAAACTGAAAATAGATGAACCAAGCCATTGCCTCAAGAAATAACAATATAAACATGATGAAAGCTAAAATTAATGAAACAGAAAAATTTAAATGCTTGAAAATGGCCACATGTGGTGGCTCACGCCTGTAATCCCAGCACTTTGGGAGGCTGCGGTGGGCGGATCACAAGGTCGAGAGTTTGAGACCAGCTTGACTAACATGGTGAAATCCCGTCTCTACTAAAAATACAAAAATTAGCCGGGCGTGGTGGTGGGCGCCTGTAATCACAGGTACACAGGAGGCTGAGGCAGGAGAACTGCTTGAACCCGGGAGGTGGAGATTGCAGTGAGCCAAGATCGCGCCACGGCACTCCAGCCTGGGCGAAAGAGCAAGACTTCGTCTCCAAGAAAAAAAAAGAAAAAAAAAAAAAAATTCAAAGCCTAGGTTTTAAAGAGCAATAAAATAGTAAACATGAACGAGGAAAAAGAGAAATGAGGAAACAGTTACGAACATGGACTGAAGATAATTATATAAGCACATAGAAATATAATACAATCATTATATAACTGTACAAGTAAAATATGTAAGCATTATATACAACTCTGCACTGATAAAACTGAAAAATATATTTTCTTGCAAAGAACAAACCATCAAAAGTGACTTTAAAAACAACAGAAGTTCTTCAAAAAATTAAAAATAGAATAACCATATGATCCAGCAATTCCACTTCTGGATATATATTCAGAAGAATGAAAGCAGAGCCTTGAAGTTATTTGTACACTCATATTCACAGTAGCATTATTTATAATAGCCCAAAGGTGGAAACAACCCAAAAATCCACTGGCAGATGAACTTAGGTAAATAAAATGTTGGTATATACATACAATAGAATATCATTCAGCCTTAAAGAGGAAGGAAATCCTGACATGCTACAACAAGATGAATACTATTTCAGCCATAAAAAAGAATGAAATCTTGTCTTTCAAGGCAACATGAATGGAACTGGAGGACATTATGCTAAGTAAAATAAGCCCACGTCAAAAAGACAAATACTGTTATCATTCCACTTATGCGAGGTAGCCAAATTCAGAGAGAGAAAGTAGAAGGATGGTTGCAGGAGTTGTGGGTAGGGAAGAATGGAGAGATGTTGAATAGATACAGAATTTGTTTTGCAAGATGCAAAGATTTTGGAGATTGCTTGCACAACAATGTGAAAGATGGTGCTACTATACTGTATACTTAAAAATGGTTAAGATGGTAAATTTTATGTTATGTGTATTGCACCGCATAAAAAATTTTATAAAGAGATAGAAAAACTACATAGATCCATAAGGAAGTTCAAATAAAAGGTGATTAATGAGTTATTTTAAATAGACAACAGGCTAGTTCTAGAAACAGCATAAGAAACCAGTAGTAGTAGTTGACTTAGGAAGAAAAGTATAAACTGAAGGTCAAGAGGGAGTAGGAGGCTTACTTTTCCACTGAATTCCCTTCCTGATGCACAGTGAAAATTCCATTATGTCAATTTATTTTTTTCTTTAAAACCAATGATAAGCAAAATCAAAGAAAATCTTAAGAGCGTCTACCATTGATGATTTGACAATGAATTTCTATTTAATTGGACAATTTCCATTACTTAACTCACTCCAGGCCACAGAAAAGACTGATACACCAACTTAGCACCAAATTCATAATACCAACTTAGCACCAACAAGTGTTAGAATAACTAGTACTTTCCAAAGTGATAGATAATGCATATTATGTTAAATATACACATTTTCTAAGAAGCAGCTGAAGCACTGGAAGGAAATGTTTTATTAAGTAGCTACCCAAATAATACATTTGCCAACAGCCAACTAAGTCTACCTCACATACACACAAATGAACATACTAAAAGTAAGGATTTCCAAATGTATTTCTGCTCCAAATGTAAAATGAAAGTTTAAATAACATAGAAACTATGTGATTGGATACAATTCAGCTCTAAAGCTAGAGTTCAGGGCCCTTTATCTTTTGTTCATTATTAATTTTAAATTTTCTGATGTATTTATATTTATGAAGAACATAGTAACATTTCTATAGATATAGAGATCAAAGCAAGGTAATTAGCATATCCATCATCTCATTTAACATTTCTTTGTCCCGGGAACAGTCAACAACCTCCTCCTAGCTCTTTGAAACTCTATAACACATTGTTGTTAATCACAGTCATTTTACCATGGTGTAAAACACTAGAACTTGCTCTTCCTATCTAGCTGTAATTTTGAATCCTTTAACAAGTTGCTCCCTACCCTCCCTGCACCCCATCCTTCCCAGCCTGTAGTACTCTGTTCTACTTTTTACTTCTATGAAATCAACATTTTTTTTAGCTTCCACATATGAATGTGAACACACAGTGCTTAACATTCTGTCCGTGACTTATCTCACTTAATATAACGTCCTCCAGTTCAATCCATGTGCCTCAAAATACAGGATCTCATTCTTTCTCATGGCAAAATAGTATTCCATTGTGCATATATTCCCTATTTTCTTTATGCATTCATCTGTTGTTAGATACTTACGATGATTCCATATCTTGGCTATGGTGAATAGTGCTGCAATAAACATGGGGGTGCAGATATCTCAATATACTGATTTCCTTTCCTTTGGATAAATGTCCAATAATAAACTGTTGGATCACATAATTTCTATTTGCAGATTTTTGAGGAACCTCCAATCTGTTCTCCAGAGTGGCTGTACTACTTTACATTCCCACTAGCCATGTTTAAGTGTTCACTTTTCTCCACATCTTTGCCAGCATTTGCTGTTTTATCTTTTTGATAGTAGCCATTCTAAGTGGGGTGACATGATACCTCATTGTGGTTTTGATTTGCACTTCCCTGATGACCAGTGATGTCGAGCTTTTTTAAAAAACATATTTGTTGGTCACATGTCTGTCTTCTTTTAAGAAATTCTATTCATGTCATTTGCCCATTTTTTAATTGGATTTTTTTTTTTAAACTGTTGAGATGTCAGAGTTCCCAGTATATTGTGGATATTAGTCCTCTGCTGGATACATACTTTGCAAATATTTTCTCCCATTCTGTAGGTTGTCTTTTCACTCTGTCAATTGTTTCCTTTGCATTAATGTTAATTTTTTAAAGAAAAGCAACTTAAATGCTTGACAATATGGAATTAAAAATATGGTATCTTCAAGCTGGGCGTGGTGGTGCATGCTTATAGCTGCAGCTATGTGAAGGCTGAGGCAGAAGAGGATCGCATAAGCCCAGAAGTTTGAGACCAGCCTGGGCAATGTAACAATAAGACTTAGTCTCTTTTTAAAAAATGGTATATTCAATTTGGGGAACACCATACAGCAGTTAAAGACAATGAGCTAGATGAACAACGATTCTCAAACTTCAATGTGCATCACAATCACTTGCAGGACTTACTAAAAACAGCTGTGCGTGAGCCCCAGGGATTCTGATGCAGCAGGACTAGAATAGGGACCTAAGGATTTGCATTTCTCACAAGTTTCCAGGTGATGCTGCTGGTCTGAAGACCACACTTTGAGAAACACTGAACTATATACCTTTCTGTCTATCTCCCCATCCTCATAAAAATATAAAAGCTAGATGGGAAGAATACACATTGAACCCTTTGCAGTGGCTGTTCCCAGGAAAGAAGAAAAAGCAATTAGTGGGACTTGTAATTAAGTGAGAATTTATGGAAGTATTACTTGTTCCCAACTTTTAAAAGCCGTATGAGGACTAAGCTCTGATTTTTTTAACTTGCCCGAATCCTACCTGTAGGGAGTCATGCCCTACAAACCAGAAATTCTCATCAGATGTGTCTTATTTGACCCTATATATCATGACTTACTTTTCAGTCTGACTCTGGCATAACATTAAGAGACAAGTAAAAAATATTTAGCCCCAAAATATATTTTTTGCCATACCTTGAAATTGCCCTGCAAAGTCCGTTGTGGGAAAAATCCACATTCTACAGAGAATCCCCTTTTCCCTCTGTTTTCCTTCCCTCCTTCCCAGATCCAGGAGATACTAAGAGCCAGGCACCCTTTTAGGTCGAATCAGAAACAATCTACAACCTGCTCTCTCTCTAAAGTCTGCTGAGAGATTCCTCTGCACAATAAAATTTTGTCTTTACATTCCTTTATCTTAATCTGGACATTCCTTTCCGTTAATCCCAAGTCTTCAGATAAACTCAACCAACTGTCAACCAGAAAATGTTAAAATTTATCTATAGCCTGGAAGCCCCCACTTCGAGTTGTCCCGCCTTTCTAAACGAAACCAGTGCATTTCTTAAATGTATTTGTTGATTGATGTTTCATGCCTTCCAACAAAATACAAAACCAAGCTGTACCCTAACCACTTTGGGCACATATTCTCAGGAGCTCCTGAGGGCTGTGTCATGGGTCATGGTCACTCGAATTTGGTTCAGAATCTCAAAATATTTTATAGTTTGTTTTCGTGGACACACATGTAAACTTCTTAAAACATGAGCAATATATCAAAATGTTAACAGGAGTACATGGAACTGTCACATTCTTTGCACATTTCAAATATTTCTTTTTTAAAAAAGATACTATAGTCAAAAGAAACAGGTGACTAGAAAAGTATTTCCAGACTAACAATGTAGGACTACTGCTCTTAATATACAAAAAGTTCCACAAACTCATAAGGAACTGGAAGCAACATAACAGAGAACAGGTAAAAGAGGTAACCAGACACTTGCAAAAGAAGACATCCAAATGGCCAAGAAACATATGAACTATTTTCAAACCTCACTAACCTTAAGAATATAAATTATAATGAGATACTATCTTTGTTCTCAATATTTATTTGAGAAAGTTGATGAGTGATCTCATTTGGAAAACTAATGTTTAAGTCATTAATGCTTTTTTCTTTTATATCACTTATTAAATATGAATTTTTATTCACTGTAAGGTATAGTTAACACATAATGAACATCAGCAATTTGAAGTGTACAACTTAACGAACTTTCAGAATACTCATGTAACCACAACCACGATCATGACACAGAACATTTCAAACATCACCACAGTCAATCCCCTACTGTTCCTTTGCAATAAATTTCCTCCCCTAACTCCCACTCCTGGCATCCACTCATCTGCTTTCTGTCCTGAATTTTGTCTTCTCCAGAAATTTTAAAAGAAATCACATAGTATGTCATCTCTCTTTCACTTAGCACAGTATTTTTGAGATTCACACATGTTGCAAGTCAGTAGTTAGTTCCTTTTTATTGCTGAATAGTATTCCATTCTTTCAAGGTATCACTGTAGGTTTATTCATTCACCAGTTCATGGACATTTGGGCTGTGTGCAAATTTAGGCTATGATAAATAATATGTGTACTCGAGTATGCATCCTTGAGTGAAGGTATATGCCTTTGTGTGAATCTTTATTTTCATATTATAGGTTTACATAATTTTCATTTCCTCAAGGTTGTAATTTGCCTTCAAGAGTTGTATATACGGATTAATATTCACAGATATAAACGTTAAAACCTATTCACACATATTCTTGCTCCTTATTGCCATTTTATGCTTGAAAATTTATTACATATTTTTAATGCTAGTATCTACTGTTTGCTTCCTTTCTGAATGACATCTTTTCAGCTTTATTGAGGTATGATTGAAAAATAAAAATTGCATATATTTTAGGTGTACAAAACATGATGTTCTGATAAACTTATACATTCTAAAATGAGTACCACAATCAAGGTAATTAATATATCCATCACGTCCCACAGTTTACCTCTAAAAGAGAAGGGAAGATTACTTGAGATAAAATACTCTTACCTTATTAGTGTGGCAAAAATTTTAAAGATTGAAAAACAGCTATTGGCAATTCAGTGGGGATGAAACTGTGACCTGCTGCAACTACTGGGGAACATAAATCTGGTAAACTATTACAAATTTTAAATGCAAATGCTCTTGACACAGAAACCCCAGATTTGGGATTCTAGTCTATAGAATTAAGAGCATCAGTTAACAAGAATATATGAACAAGAGATTTATTAAGGCTGAGCTATAGTGTCAAAACACTGAAAACCTCTGAATATCCACCCATTCAGTGAAATGAATGAGTAAATGAGGCTTATTTGTGTAACAGAATGTTACCTAATATTGAAAACAATGTGTTAGATCTCTATCAACTATTTTGAGGAACAGCTAAAATATTTTCTTAAACAAAGCGAGATACAAAGTAATGTGCATAAAATAATTTCATTTTAAAATACAACCACAAC
>NW_020258372.1:0-6378 GCF_003255815.1 Theropithecus gelada | reverse complement strand
TTCTTTTCTTTTCTTTTCTTTTCTTTTCTTTTCTTTTCTTTTCTTTTTGAGGTGGAGTTTCACTCTTATTGCCCAGGCTGGAGTGCAGTGGTGCGATCTTGGCTCGCTGCAGCCTCCGCGTCTTGAGTTGAGGCGATTCTCCTACCTCAGCCTCCCGAGTAGCTGGGATTATAGACATGCGCCACCATACCTAATACTGTATTTTTAGTAGCGATGGGGTTTCTCCATGTTGGTCAGGCTGATCTCGAACTCCGGACCTCAGGTGATCCTCCCGCCTCGGTCTCCCAAAGTGCTGGGATTACAGGCGTGAGCCACCGCACCTGGTCTTGACCTCTACTCTTAATGTGTTTTTTCCGCTAGAGCCCTAAAATTCAACACTAGTTACATTTGGAAACCTGACTTGCTTATCTGCTCACCTTGGAAAATGTATCTTTGTTGAGTACAGAGCAGTAGCACCTGGGCTGGCCCTGTGTGACTTAGAGCAGACAGTATGGGAGGTGGAGAACTGGGTGCATGGGAACCATTAGATCAAGGATTGAAAATTCCTCACAAATCAAATAAATCAAAAGATTTCTGAGGTGGGAGCAGGGGGCAGTGTTGATGGTGACTCTGCTTAGATTATCTTCTGGGGATGGAGGATTGCCAGCTCCACCGAGTGGAAGGACTGGTGATACACAGCCACTCTTGCATGTGCCTGGGCAAAAGACAGTGTGTTGGTGGCAAATGCCTAATGTGTCTATGGCTGACCATGGGCCATCTCTGCCGTTCAACACATCAGCTGCTGTCAGGGTTGTATTGGTTTGATAGAGCTTTAGTCTTCGGAGTCACGCAGACCTGAATTCAGATCCTTCTCTGACATTTACTATAATAATTGTGTTCCTTAGGCTGATCCTTTCTTTATCTCAGATCCTCTTTTTCCTTTTCTGTAAAATGGTGTGGTGGATATCTGCTTTTGAGTTTGTGAGGATTTAAAATAACTTAGGTAAATAGGTACCACACAATGCCAGATACTTAGCTGGGTGAATAGCCTGGTGATCTGTGACTGTTAGCTCTTTGAAGACCAGTATCTCTAGCAGGTAGCAGTAACGTCAGCACTGCTCTGATTCCCTGACCAACCCCCAACCCCACCTTTGCCTCAGGGTTGTATCTGAGTAAGCAGGATTGTTACACAGCAGAGATACAGGAGCAGAGCAGGTAGTTCAGGAGCCGCTGATGAACAAAAGGCTTCTTCTCTCTGTTCCCAATAAATTGGTCCTTGGGGATCCTAGCTTTGAAATTCTAATTGACACAGGAAGGAAAAGATTCATTAGGCTCTGGACTCATTAAAATGCTCTGCTGCTCACCTACAATTTATTCTTGGCACTTCATCAAGAGGAATTAAGTAAACCAACGGACTGGGAGGCTGCTGACAGCAGAGTCGCGTGTCTCGTGCTCCTGAGGGGATGAGAGTGTTGGGCCTCCTATGCTATGGAACATATAGCTGGCTTTAGAATCTCCTCACCCCTAGGACTTCACATGAGTCTAAGTCTCATGTGCTTTAAACAATGGAGGGACCTTCTGAGATCATGCAGTATAACTTATTTATAGATGGTCCAAAGAAGAACTAGGACTTGCTCAAGGTCATGAACACATTAGTAGTGGAGTTAGAATTAGAATCAGTCAGGCTGCATGACTTCTAGGTCAAGAATATTTTCTCTGCATCACCTTTGGATTTCTACACCCAGTGTTTCATTCATTCAGCCTTCAACAGATACTTTTAACACATTCTGTGTGCCAGGAGTCTGTAATAACGAAACAGCCATGGAGGAAAGTAAATACCTGATCCAGTATTAGGAGAGATTAGAAAGGCCTCCACGTCTGAGGGAGGGATAGGAATTAACTCAGCAAGGAGAGATGAGGAAGGTTAAGGCTGAGGAACTGGCATCTGTGAAAGCCAGGCTCTGAAGGGGAAGTTGAATCTTGCTAGAGTGGAGGAATTGAGGAAGAAATGAGATGTTAAGGCGAGTCGAGTCTATGAGGTTTGGGCCACTGCATGGTTGTAAAGAACCCTAGACCTGGGATTAGGAGTCCTGAGTTCTAGTTACGTTTCTGCTACCAATATGTTAGTCATCATTCTAGTAACATTTCACATCTTTTAGATGTGCCATGATGGGCACTGGGGTACAAAAACGCATAAGGTGTATGTAGTCCCCTCCCTCAGAGATCTGTCAGTTTAATGAGGCTAGCAGGCTAATTAGCAACCCCTATAATAAAGGAACAGTTACCTCTGCTGTAGGAAGTCAGAATTGAGCTGTGTGTTACTTTCAGCACTTTCTCTGGGCTTTGATGATCTCACCTGTCAAATGGTAAATAACCACTGTCTTATGTAGCTCATAAACTGATGGGAAGACAGACAACTTTGTAATAATTGGCGTTTGTTTGGCATTTTGTGGATTTCAAAACACTTTTGACATCATCAATTCATTGAACCTTAATTGCAATCTTATGACTTAGGAAATTTCCCCACAGTGTACAGATGAGGAAACTGAGAGAGGTTGAGGCTTATTCATAGTTTCACAGCTTTTGATTAACAAAATTTGGGATTGTAAATCTAAATCCCATGCTCTTATTTTGGAAAGTGTAAAGATGGCAACCTTTCTTTCTGTCCCCTCCTTGGTGGCAAATTGTCCCCTTCTTCCCCTTTTCACAGTCACTAGAAATGCAGAGAATGTCTACTCTGTATAAAAAGCAGATCTAAACTGACTGGGGAGAAAGAAAGGAGCTTATTTCAGGTGTTCTTCAGACTGGACTCTAAACTTTTAAGATCATGTGCTCCTGTGCTCCCATCAGCTCCTGCTGTTCCATCTCATGCCATTTACAGAGCGCTCTCTGAGCCACTATTTCGTTGGCTACTCATAGCAACTTGTGGGGTAGACAAAGTGTGCTTTACAGATGGGTTAAACTGGGGTCCAGAGTCCCTGAATTGTACATGCCAGAACCAGGATTGAATGTAGAAGTCTTGGGCTCCTGACACCAAACAGGTGCTCTTAACTTACAGAATATAGGCTCCTTTGATTCAGTTCAGTTCAAACAATTCTTGAATAGAACCCATGTGCCAGAGACTGCTATGCAAGAGAGCCTCAAGATGGTTAGGCTCAAACCATCTCGGTCCAGTACCTTACTTAAGAACAGGGACTTGTGTTATTTACTTCTCTGTCCGCAGTCAGGACCTTTGTCCAAAAATGCTTTGCTGTTGTTTTTGGCCTTAATCTGCCAGAAACTAGAGGGAGCAGATGGCCACAGCAATGTTACGAGGATGTGATGTCAGGCAGGGTTAAAGGATGAATTGAGAGCCCTGCACCCAACTACTTCTGTGTCTGTGCCTAGGCCCTTGTCAGGGTAGTCTCTGTCTCAAAGGAGAATGTAACTGGTCAGCCTGGTCCCATTTCTCATTTCCAGTCACCTCCCTGTGTTGCCATCCAATATAATGGGGTTAGTCTCCTGGACAGATGTCATACAGAGGTTGCTAGGATTTGCTGTCCAAATGACCCTTTGGACCTGTTTCCCAGGCATGTTCCGAGATGATGGTAAGGAGTCTAGCCCCACAGCCAGTGTGACATTTCTATCCAGATAACTCCTGGCTCACAGGCCTCCCACCAGGCTCTTACCCACTCCCATGTTTTCACCCTGACTCCTAAGAAGTAGATTGGCAGTTTAGTGTGAGTCTGTCAGACAGCCTAGCAAGTAATCAATACTGTGAGAAATGGACATATTTCCTGTTTATTCAAAATCCTAATGAAAATTTTAAGGAGCACTATTTGGGAAGGGATGATTGGGAACCTTTCAAGAACAAACAGCTTAGAATTCATGAACAAAAATAGCAATGTTTATTCATAATGTTTCAGATGCTCCTAATATTCACATCTTTATATATTACAGACCCCTTTCATATGTGTTATGGCTTTTGAACCTTAGAGCAACTCTGTGAGGGAAGCAGTGTAAGGATTACTATTCCCACTTGACACTTGAGAAAACTAAGGCCCAGGGAGCTTTAAAGAGAGTTAGGGACCATCTAATAGTCATGGTGGCAGAGCCCAAAACAGAACGATGATTTGGAAAATGAGTACTCCTGGGTTTGAAATCCGGTGCTTGCCACTTTCTAGTTGTGTGACCTTGGGCAAGTTACTTGGCCTCTCTGAGCTCAGTTTCCTTCTCTGTAATACGAGGATAACAATGTCTAGTCCTTATGATTGTGTATGGATTTAATGATATAATTAATGGAAAATGCTAGCACAGTACAGAACACGTGTTAGGAGCTCAGTAACTGCAGGTGTCCTATCTCATAGGATAGTGTTTTCAGTATATTGTTTTCTGAGTCTTTGAAAATTGATACTTTCACTGCAGTAAAATAGACTACATATAATAAATTCTCATTAACCAGAGTATCATTTAAGTGCCTCACTAGGTTAAGAGAACTGGATAAGAAGGGAAGGCAGGGTGCTCCAGGCACTGGCTAAGTACTCCTGATGCAAATCACAGTAGGTTAGAGCTGACAGGGACCCTAGAGATCTGTCCCAGTGTGTCTTCCTCAAATTGTGTCTTCCTCAGAAGAGATGTTAATAATTTGGGAAATATCAGATTGAATAATGCTAATAAGTACATTTCTTTACTGCTGACTTCTCAGACCCTTATTGTGTGTGTCTCTTGGGAACGAGTTGAGAGTGGAATATGCCAAATTTCCTCTTCTTGTTTGACCTTGGAGCCCCTTTTTTGAGGAACTCTCATTAACGTCTTGAGGAACCCTGGTTTTCCATGGAAGATTTCATGTAACAGACTCAGTCCGGTTCTTTAATTTTTAAGATGAGGCAAGCTTAAGGTCTGTAACCAAGGTCTACAGCCCATGGCAGAACCATGGCAGAACCAAGTCTAAATCTCAGGGTGCCTAACTCTTTCCCAGGCCACATTATAATTTGTACTCCATCATTGTTCCTTTTCTAGCCAGCAAATCCTAAAATTACAGAGGATCCTGCAAACCACTAATCAGAGAGCATTGTTAGAGCGTCAAGCTTTCTGTTTTGATGTGTTTATCCCAGTAGGCAGGAAAATGAGGAAACAACAGGCTTAATGGCCATCAGATGTTTCCAAACAGTTGAAGGGCCAGGGGTCAGGTAATTATCTCAGTAACTGGAAAGGTGCCCTTACCCTGCAAAGTCGAACTCTGTTCTTCCTGCTGTAAGAGGTTTGAGTTACATCTGGGGGACTCATCCAGTAGGCCCACAGTCCAGCTCCTACTGAGAACTAAGCTCTGACACCAGTAATATAAAAAAGATCCTTAGAGGGGTTTGAAGAGAATATATCCAATTTCTGCTCCTCTGTCACCATCTCTATCACAAAATTGAGTGGGTAGGAATATCCTGCTGGATTTCTATCCAGACAGTGGCAGAGGAAGTTGGCTTTGGCATTTGGCGAGGCTATCCTTGCATTTTACTAAGCCTTCTAGTTCAGATCAAGTTTTTCTTTTCTTTTTTTTGAGACAGAGTCTCACTCTGTTACCCATGGGGGCTGGAGTACAGTGGCGCGGTCGTGACTCACTGCAACCTCCCCCTCCTTAGTTCAAGCGATTCTTGTGCCTTAGCCTCCCGAGTAGCTGGGGCTACAGGCATGCACCACCACACCTGGCTAATTTTTTTGTATTTTTAGTAGAGATGGGGTTTCGCCACGTTAGCCAGGCTGATCTCGAACTCCTGACCTCAGGTGATCCACCCGCCTCGGCCTCCCGAAGTGCTGGGATTACAGGTGTGAGCCACCGTGTCCCTCCCAAAAATACCACCTTGGCCGGACGCGGTGGCTCACGCCTGTAATCCCAGCACTTTGGGAGGCCGAGGTGGGTGGATCACGAGGTCAGGAGATCGAGACCATCCTGGTTAACACGGTGAAACCCCATCTCTACTAAAAATACAAAAAATTAGCTGGGCGCAGTGGCGGGCACCTGTAGTCCCAGCTACTCAGGAGGCTGAGGCAGGAGAATGGCGTGAACCCGGGAGGCGGAGCTTGCAGTGAGCCGAGATTGCGCCACTGCACTCCAACCTGGGCGACAAAACGAGACTCCATCTCAAAACAAACAAACAAAAAAAACCCCACCTTTAACTTTGCAAGTTTATACGGTAGATTGTTCAAAGCACATCTGATCTCAACACAACCCTGTGACATAGAGGTTCTTTTCCAGGTATCATATGAGGACGTTAAGGCTCAGAAAAGAGATGGTGAGTTGTCCAGGGTTTGACAGCAAATTAGTGATAGACCCTTTTCACAGATGCTTAGTGCAAGGCCGACATTTAGTAAATGTTCAATATTTTTTTTTTTTTTTTTTTTTTTTTTGAGACAAGGCTTCACTGTGTC
>NW_020258371.1:0-6379 GCF_003255815.1 Theropithecus gelada | reverse complement strand
TTCTTTTCTTTTCTTTTCTTTTCTTTTCTTTTCTTTTCTTTTCTTTTTGAGGTGGAGTTTCACTCTTATTGCCCAGGCTGGAGTGCAGTGGTGCGATCTTGGCTCGCTGCAGCCTCCGCGTCTTGAGTTGAGGCGATTCTCCTACCTCAGCCTCCCGAGTAGCTGGGATTATAGACATGCGCCACCATACCTAATACTGTATTTTTAGTAGCGATGGGGTTTCTCCATGTTGGTCAGGCTGATCTCGAACTCCGGACCTCAGGTGATCCTCCCGCCTCGGTCTCCCAAAGTGCTGGGATTACAGGCGTGAGCCACCGCACCTGGTCTTGACCTCTACTCTTAATGTGTTTTTTCCGCTAGAGCCCTAAAATTCAACACTAGTTACATTTGGAAACCTGACTTGCTTATCTGCTCACCTTGGAAAATGTATCTTTGTTGAGTACAGAGCAGTAGCACCTGGGCTGGCCCTGTGTGACTTAGAGCAGACAGTATGGGAGGTGGAGAACTGGGTGCATGGGAACCATTAGATCAAGGATTGAAAATTCCTCACAAATCAAATAAATCAAAAGATTTCTGAGGTGGGAGCAGGGGGCAGTGTTGATGGTGACTCTGCTTAGATTATCTTCTGGGGATGGAGGATTGCCAGCTCCACCGAGTGGAAGGACTGGTGATACACAGCCACTCTTGCATGTGCCTGGGCAAAAGACAGTGTGTTGGTGGCAAATGCCTAATGTGTCTATGGCTGACCATGGGCCATCTCTGCCGTTCAACACATCAGCTGCTGTCAGGGTTGTATTGGTTTGATAGAGCTTTAGTCTTCGGAGTCACGCAGACCTGAATTCAGATCCTTCTCTGACATTTACTATAATAATTGTGTTCCTTAGGCTGATCCTTTCTTTATCTCAGATCCTCTTTTTCCTTTTCTGTAAAATGGTGTGGTGGATATCTGCTTTTGAGTTTGTGAGGATTTAAAATAACTTAGGTAAATAGGTACCACACAATGCCAGATACTTAGCTGGGTGAATAGCCTGGTGATCTGTGACTGTTAGCTCTTTGAAGACCAGTATCTCTAGCAGGTAGCAGTAACGTCAGCACTGCTCTGATTCCCTGACCAACCCCCAACCCCACCTTTGCCTCAGGGTTGTATCTGAGTAAGCAGGATTGTTACACAGCAGAGATACAGGAGCAGAGCAGGTAGTTCAGGAGCCGCTGATGAACAAAAGGCTTCTTCTCTCTGTTCCCAATAAATTGGTCCTTGGGGATCCTAGCTTTGAAATTCTAATTGACACAGGAAGGAAAAGATTCATTAGGCTCTGGACTCATTAAAATGCTCTGCTGCTCACCTACAATTTATTCTTGGCACTTCATCAAGAGGAATTAAGTAAACCAACGGACTGGGAGGCTGCTGACAGCAGAGTCGCGTGTCTCGTGCTCCTGAGGGGATGAGAGTGTTGGGCCTCCTATGCTATGGAACATATAGCTGGCTTTAGAATCTCCTCACCCCTAGGACTTCACATGAGTCTAAGTCTCATGTGCTTTAAACAATGGAGGGACCTTCTGAGATCATGCAGTATAACTTATTTATAGATGGTCCAAAGAAGAACTAGGACTTGCTCAAGGTCATGAACACATTAGTAGTGGAGTTAGAATTAGAATCAGTCAGGCTGCATGACTTCTAGGTCAAGAATATTTTCTCTGCATCACCTTTGGATTTCTACACCCAGTGTTTCATTCATTCAGCCTTCAACAGATACTTTTAACACATTCTGTGTGCCAGGAGTCTGTAATAACGAAACAGCCATGGAGGAAAGTAAATACCTGATCCAGTATTAGGAGAGATTAGAAAGGCCTCCACGTCTGAGGGAGGGATAGGAATTAACTCAGCAAGGAGAGATGAGGAAGGTTAAGGCTGAGGAACTGGCATCTGTGAAAGCCAGGCTCTGAAGGGGAAGTTGAATCTTGCTAGAGTGGAGGAATTGAGGAAGAAATGAGATGTTAAGGCGAGTCGAGTCTATGAGGTTTGGGCCACTGCATGGTTGTAAAGAACCCTAGACCTGGGATTAGGAGTCCTGAGTTCTAGTTACGTTTCTGCTACCAATATGTTAGTCATCATTCTAGTAACATTTCACATCTTTTAGATGTGCCATGATGGGCACTGGGGTACAAAAACGCATAAGGTGTATGTAGTCCCCTCCCTCAGAGATCTGTCAGTTTAATGAGGCTAGCAGGCTAATTAGCAACCCCTATAATAAAGGAACAGTTACCTCTGCTGTAGGAAGTCAGAATTGAGCTGTGTGTTACTTTCAGCACTTTCTCTGGGCTTTGATGATCTCACCTGTCAAATGGTAAATAACCACTGTCTTATGTAGCTCATAAACTGATGGGAAGACAGACAACTTTGTAATAATTGGCGTTTGTTTGGCATTTTGTGGATTTCAAAACACTTTTGACATCATCAATTCATTGAACCTTAATTGCAATCTTATGACTTAGGAAATTTCCCCACAGTGTACAGATGAGGAAACTGAGAGAGGTTGAGGCTTATTCATAGTTTCACAGCTTTTGATTAACAAAATTTGGGATTGTAAATCTAAATCCCATGCTCTTATTTTGGAAAGTGTAAAGATGGCAACCTTTCTTTCTGTCCCCTCCTTGGTGGCAAATTGTCCCCTTCTTCCCCTTTTCACAGTCACTAGAAATGCAGAGAATGTCTACTCTGTATAAAAAGCAGATCTAAACTGACTGGGGAGAAAGAAAGGAGCTTATTTCAGGTGTTCTTCAGACTGGACTCTAAACTTTTAAGATCATGTGCTCCTGTGCTCCCATCAGCTCCTGCTGTTCCATCTCATGCCATTTACAGAGCGCTCTCTGAGCCACTATTTCGTTGGCTACTCATAGCAACTTGTGGGGTAGACAAAGTGTGCTTTACAGATGGGTTAAACTGGGGTCCAGAGTCCCTGAATTGTACATGCCAGAACCAGGATTGAATGTAGAAGTCTTGGGCTCCTGACACCAAACAGGTGCTCTTAACTTACAGAATATAGGCTCCTTTGATTCAGTTCAGTTCAAACAATTCTTGAATAGAACCCATGTGCCAGAGACTGCTATGCAAGAGAGCCTCAAGATGGTTAGGCTCAAACCATCTCGGTCCAGTACCTTACTTAAGAACAGGGACTTGTGTTATTTACTTCTCTGTCCGCAGTCAGGACCTTTGTCCAAAAATGCTTTGCTGTTGTTTTTGGCCTTAATCTGCCAGAAACTAGAGGGAGCAGATGGCCACAGCAATGTTACGAGGATGTGATGTCAGGCAGGGTTAAAGGATGAATTGAGAGCCCTGCACCCAACTACTTCTGTGTCTGTGCCTAGGCCCTTGTCAGGGTAGTCTCTGTCTCAAAGGAGAATGTAACTGGTCAGCCTGGTCCCATTTCTCATTTCCAGTCACCTCCCTGTGTTGCCATCCAATATAATGGGGTTAGTCTCCTGGACAGATGTCATACAGAGGTTGCTAGGATTTGCTGTCCAAATGACCCTTTGGACCTGTTTCCCAGGCATGTTCCGAGATGATGGTAAGGAGTCTAGCCCCACAGCCAGTGTGACATTTCTATCCAGATAACTCCTGGCTCACAGGCCTCCCACCAGGCTCTTACCCACTCCCATGTTTTCACCCTGACTCCTAAGAAGTAGATTGGCAGTTTAGTGTGAGTCTGTCAGACAGCCTAGCAAGTAATCAATACTGTGAGAAATGGACATATTTCCTGTTTATTCAAAATCCTAATGAAAATTTTAAGGAGCACTATTTGGGAAGGGATGATTGGGAACCTTTCAAGAACAAACAGCTTAGAATTCATGAACAAAAATAGCAATGTTTATTCATAATGTTTCAGATGCTCCTAATATTCACATCTTTATATATTACAGACCCCTTTCATATGTGTTATGGCTTTTGAACCTTAGAGCAACTCTGTGAGGGAAGCAGTGTAAGGATTACTATTCCCACTTGACACTTGAGAAAACTAAGGCCCAGGGAGCTTTAAAGAGAGTTAGGGACCATCTAATAGTCATGGTGGCAGAGCCCAAAACAGAACGATGATTTGGAAAATGAGTACTCCTGGGTTTGAAATCCGGTGCTTGCCACTTTCTAGTTGTGTGACCTTGGGCAAGTTACTTGGCCTCTCTGAGCTCAGTTTCCTTCTCTGTAATACGAGGATAACAATGTCTAGTCCTTATGATTGTGTATGGATTTAATGATATAATTAATGGAAAATGCTAGCACAGTACAGAACACGTGTTAGGAGCTCAGTAACTGCAGGTGTCCTATCTCATAGGATAGTGTTTTCAGTATATTGTTTTCTGAGTCTTTGAAAATTGATACTTTCACTGCAGTAAAATAGACTACATATAATAAATTCTCATTAACCAGAGTATCATTTAAGTGCCTCACTAGGTTAAGAGAACTGGATAAGAAGGGAAGGCAGGGTGCTCCAGGCACTGGCTAAGTACTCCTGATGCAAATCACAGTAGGTTAGAGCTGACAGGGACCCTAGAGATCTGTCCCAGTGTGTCTTCCTCAAATTGTGTCTTCCTCAGAAGAGATGTTAATAATTTGGGAAATATCAGATTGAATAATGCTAATAAGTACATTTCTTTACTGCTGACTTCTCAGACCCTTATTGTGTGTGTCTCTTGGGAACGAGTTGAGAGTGGAATATGCCAAATTTCCTCTTCTTGTTTGACCTTGGAGCCCCTTTTTTGAGGAACTCTCATTAACGTCTTGAGGAACCCTGGTTTTCCATGGAAGATTTCATGTAACAGACTCAGTCCGGTTCTTTAATTTTTAAGATGAGGCAAGCTTAAGGTCTGTAACCAAGGTCTACAGCCCATGGCAGAACCATGGCAGAACCAAGTCTAAATCTCAGGGTGCCTAACTCTTTCCCAGGCCACATTATAATTTGTACTCCATCATTGTTCCTTTTCTAGCCAGCAAATCCTAAAATTACAGAGGATCCTGCAAACCACTAATCAGAGAGCATTGTTAGAGCGTCAAGCTTTCTGTTTTGATGTGTTTATCCCAGTAGGCAGGAAAATGAGGAAACAACAGGCTTAATGGCCATCAGATGTTTCCAAACAGTTGAAGGGCCAGGGGTCAGGTAATTATCTCAGTAACTGGAAAGGTGCCCTTACCCTGCAAAGTCGAACTCTGTTCTTCCTGCTGTAAGAGGTTTGAGTTACATCTGGGGGACTCATCCAGTAGGCCCACAGTCCAGCTCCTACTGAGAACTAAGCTCTGACACCAGTAATATAAAAAAGATCCTTAGAGGGGTTTGAAGAGAATATATCCAATTTCTGCTCCTCTGTCACCATCTCTATCACAAAATTGAGTGGGTAGGAATATCCTGCTGGATTTCTATCCAGACAGTGGCAGAGGAAGTTGGCTTTGGCATTTGGCGAGGCTATCCTTGCATTTTACTAAGCCTTCTAGTTCAGATCAAGTTTTTCTTTTCTTTTTTTTGAGACAGAGTCTCACTCTGTTACCCATGGGGGCTGGAGTACAGTGGCGCGGTCGTGACTCACTGCAACCTCCCCCTCCTTAGTTCAAGCGATTCTTGTGCCTTAGCCTCCCGAGTAGCTGGGGCTACAGGCATGCACCACCACACCTGGCTAATTTTTTTGTATTTTTAGTAGAGATGGGGTTTCGCCACGTTAGCCAGGCTGATCTCGAACTCCTGACCTCAGGTGATCCACCCGCCTCGGCCTCCCGAAGTGCTGGGATTACAGGTGTGAGCCACCGTGTCCCTCCCAAAAATACCACCTTGGCCGGACGCGGTGGCTCACGCCTGTAATCCCAGCACTTTGGGAGGCCGAGGTGGGTGGATCACGAGGTCAGGAGATCGAGACCATCCTGGTTAACACGGTGAAACCCCATCTCTACTAAAAATACAAAAAATTAGCTGGGCGCAGTGGCGGGCACCTGTAGTCCCAGCTACTCAGGAGGCTGAGGCAGGAGAATGGCGTGAACCCGGGAGGCGGAGCTTGCAGTGAGCCGAGATTGCGCCACTGCACTCCAACCTGGGCGACAAAACGAGACTCCATCTCAAAACAAACAAACAAAAAAAACCCCACCTTTAACTTTGCAAGTTTATACGGTAGATTGTTCAAAGCACATCTGATCTCAACACAACCCTGTGACATAGAGGTTCTTTTCCAGGTATCATATGAGGACGTTAAGGCTCAGAAAAGAGATGGTGAGTTGTCCAGGGTTTGACAGCAAATTAGTGATAGACCCTTTTCACAGATGCTTAGTGCAAGGCCGACATTTAGTAAATGTTCAATATTTTTTTTTTTTTTTTTTTTTTTTTTTGAGACAAGGCTTCACTGTGTC
>NW_020258370.1:5925-6286 GCF_003255815.1 Theropithecus gelada | reverse complement strand
AATGTTTTAACTTTTACCGCCTAAGTATGATACAAGTGTGGCTTTAAGGCCGGGCGCGGTGGCTCAAGCCTGTAATCCCAGCACTTTGGGAGGCCGAGGCGGGTGGATCACGAGGTCAGGAGATCGAGACTATCCTGGCTAACATGGTGAAACCCCATCTCTACTAAAAATACAAAAAATTAGCCGGGCACGGTGGCGGGCGCCTGTAGTCCCAGCTACTTGGGAGGCTGAGGCGGGAGAATGGCATGAACCCGGGAGGCGGAGCTTGCAGTGAGCCGAGTTCACGCCACTGCACTCCAGCCTGGGAGACACAGTGAGACTCCGTCTCAAAAAAAAAAAAAAAAAAAAAAAAAAAAAAAAA
>NW_020258370.1:0-5825 GCF_003255815.1 Theropithecus gelada | reverse complement strand
AAAAAAAAAAAAAAAAAAAAAAAAAAAAAAGTGTGGCTTCAAATAACGACTTTTATTATCTACAGGTTATAGTCTTGCATTCCTCCTTCCTCCCCCACCCCCACCATAAAATTTTATTGGAAGGTCAGGGGAAGAGCCAGGGGTAAGGGTCCCTTCCTTCCCATCCCCTTACCCTGGAGACACCCTCCGAAGGACAGCAGAAGCCCCCAGAGCCTGCTGCCTCAGAGGACCTTGGAGGCAGACAGGTTGTTGTAGTGATCTTCCTGGCCCTCGAGCAGGCTGCGGTAGGTGGCAATCTCCTGCCCCAGCCGCGACTTGATGTCCATCAGCCGCTGGTACTCCTGATTCTGCCGCTCACTATCAGCTCGCACATCGCCTAGCTGGGCTTCAACACCACTGATCAGTCCCTGATATGCGCCAGCTGGGCTCCAAAGCGCGCCTCGGTTTCTGCCAGTGTGTCTTCCAAAGCAGCTTTCATGCTCAGCTGGGACTGCAGCTCAATCTCAAGACCCTGGAGGGTGCGCCGCAGGTCAGTGACCTCGGACCTGCTTATCTGGAGCTGCTCCGTGTGGCCAGACAGCTCCCGGTTCGATCTTCAGTCCGGCTGGTGAACCAGGCTTCAGCATCCTTCCGGTTCTGCTCGGCCATGACCTGGTATTGGCTTCGTATGTCATTCAGGATCTTGGCGAGATCAGTGCCTGGAGCTGAATCCACCTCCACACTGACCTGGCCTCCCACTTGGCCCCTCAGCACACTGATTTCCCCCTCATGGTTCTTCTTCAGGTAGGCCAGCTCTTCCTTCAGGCCCTCGATCTGCATCTCCAGGTCAGTCCTGGCCAGGGTCAGCTCCTCCAGCACCCTGCGCAGGCCGTTGATGTCGGCCTCCAGGCTCATACGCAGAGCCTGCTCCGTCTCAAACTTGGTTCGGAAGTCATCTGCAGCCAGACGGGCATTGTCGATCTGCAGGACAATCCTGGAGTTCTCAATGGTGGCACCAAGAATGTTGTCCCGCAGGTCCTGGATGGTGGTGTAGTAGTGGCTGTAGTCGCGGGAGGGCCCGGGCCCCTGCTTCTGGTACCAGTCGCGGATTTTCACCTCCAGCTTGCCGTTGGCCGCCTCCAGGGCGCGCACCTTGTCCAGATAGGAGGCCAGGCGGTCGTTGAGGTTCTGCATGGTGAGCTTCTGGTTGCCCGCCAGCAGCCCGTCGGACGCTGCCAGGACGCCGCCGTAGCCGCCGCCGTAGCCCCCGGAGGAGGATGAAGACACGAAGCGGGCAGAGGACAGGGACACACCGCGGCTGCCGGAGCCCCCGCGCATGCTGGCGCGCGAAAGGCGACCCCCAGCCCAAAACGCACGGAGCCGCCGCCCAGGCCTCCGACGGACGACATAGCCGACGACTGGAGATAACTGTAGGAAGTCATGGACGGAGCGACCCTGGTCCCAGAGGCTGCGATTCGCGGAAGGAGCCGCATTCCTCCTTTTTAGAGTTTTTATTATGAAATCTTGAATTTTTAAAACGTTATTTTCTGTGTCTGATCAGAAGTTAATGGATTTTTTCCTTCATTCTCCTTTTTTTTTTCTTTTCTTTTCTTTTTTTTTTTGAGACGGAGTATCGCTCTGTCGCCCAGGCTGGAGTGCAGTGGCAGGATCTCAGCTCACTGCAAGCTCTGCCTCTCGGGTTTATGCCATTCTCCTGCCTCAGCTTCCTGAGTAGCTGGGACTACAGGTGCCCAGCTAGTTTTTTGTATGTTTTAGTAGAGACAGAGTTTCACCGTGTTAGCCAGGATGGTCTCGATCTCCTGACCTCGTGATCCGCCCGTCTCGGCCTCCCAAAGTACTGGGATTACAGGCTTGAGTCACCCTGCCCAGCCTTCCTTTATTCTCTTAATTTAGCACTCCTAACGTACTGATTTGAAGATGTTGAATAATCAGTGCATCTCAAAAATAAATTTGCGTTTGTCATGTTGTATGATCCTTTTAAAGTCTTACAGAATTTGACTATTATTTGGGAGTAGTTTACTCATATGTACTAAGAAAATTTGTCTGAAGTTTAATTTTCTTTCGCCATTGTCTATTACTTGTAATAAGGTAATTGTAGCCTTTTAGAAAGAATTTAGAAGGTTGGCACTTCAGCCATTTTTGAAAAACTTAGAGAATGCTTGTCATTACTTTTTTAAATGTCGAGAGTCATTTTTTCTAATATATCACTTATCATGAAGAACATTTATGGTGTGCTCGGGAAGCATGCATATTACGCTGCTCTGGGTTGGGATGTTCTGTAGATGTCTATTAGGTCCGTTTGTTCAACAGTGCTTAAGTCCACGGGCTTCCTGAGAATCTTTCTCTGGGTGTTCTATACCTTATTGAAGGTGAGGTGTTGAAATCGCCTCGTTTTTTCATTGTTTTCTATTCCTCCCTTCATATCTCTTAAAGTTTGGCAAATGTAGTTAGAGTTGTATTTTTTCAAATATGTAAAAGAGAAAGAAAACACTAATTGCTTAGTAATTTTAATGAGAAAATCACATAACAAAATATTATATTTTCCAAATGCTGCCATCAACACTAAACTCCTCCAGGGGTCTCACATCTGCCCTGGGCTCTGCTCTCTCCTCAGGCATCCCACCTCAAAGTTTGCTGCAGAGGAGGGGACATGATAATAGGGTCCTCCCTCTCCTAATGAAAACCAGGAGAGCCCTGACCTGACAACTCTGGGAGAAGAGCCCCAGTCCAGAATTACCAGTAGTTTTGATTTGATGATCAGCTCTGAACACACATGGCTCACCATAGAGTTAGGGCTGAACTGGGTTTTCTTGTTGCTATTTTAAAAGGCAAAAATGGAGAACTAGAGATATTGAGCGTGAGTGGATGTGAGTGAAAAAACAGTGATGATGTGTGGCAGTTTCTTACCAAAATGTCCTTATGTTTGTAGGTGTCTAGTGTGAGGTGAAGGTGGCGGAGTCTAGGGGAGAAGCAAGAGGCAGAAAAGTGCGCACGAGGCCGGGTGAGGCTGCAGACACCGTCAGTCCGCTATGCCAATCTCACCACAAGTGCTGGAGAAGGGTGGGGGTCTGATGGAGATTCCTAACAACCCTGTGGTTCAAGCTAAGTCCATCAAGGCCATTGGTTCTTCCCAGAGCATAGCTGTCCGTCAGGAATCCCCCACGTGTCCAGCAGCAGCCACACATTAGCATCTTCACTGTGCACAGTCGTCGTTTGGGAGGAGCTCCAGGATGTGTTTCTTTGTCAAAAACTGGGTTATGATGTCAGAGAGCTGTGCCGGGTGCCTGGTCCAGGTGCTCTCTGACGTTGGAGGTAGAGGAGGTGCGTTCTCAGGGTGGAAACACCGTTTTTGGATATGTACATAAGAAAACATGATTTTCCTTGGTTCTCTTAGATGACATGGAGAAGCAAGCATGCAGCCTGCAAACAATTGTAATTTCCTACTTTACCCCAAGTTCATGGTTTCATGTAAACTTTGGTTTCTGTCCAAGTACAGAGATATTGATTAGAGTTAGTTTGCTTCTTTTCACACACTAACCCTCACCTCCCCCAGATAAAGAGCACATTGTCCTCACTCTGAGTCTGAGGAGGAGCTGTTCCTGTACAACTAAGTGCCTGCAGAGACCACCGTGTGCAGCTCTGCAGAGTCAGACGTTTCCCCANAGTGTATGAGTCCTACAGCTTCTGAATCACAGGGTAGTAACTGATGTGTCCTGAGGGAGGGACAAGAGTGCCGTAGTACTAGTGGGATAACTGTTGGCCAAGAGAGTTTTCATATTTTAGCCAGGCACGGTGGCTCACGCCTGTAATCGCAGCACTTTGGAAGGGTGAGGTGGGTGGATCATGAGGTCAGGAGATCGAGACCATCCTGGCTAACATGGTGAAACCCTGTCTCTACTAAAAATACAAAAATTAGCCCTGCATGGTGGTGTGCGGGGGTGGCTCAGTGGCTCACTCAGAAGCAGAACTGTCCTTGGAGCTGGGCTGGAGGGAGGAAGCAGCTGTTGGTCAGCATAGACAGTGGTGGGGGGACTGAAATATTCTTTCTGCGGCTGGGAGGAAAGGTGAAGGTCCCTGTGCCTGGGAGGGTCCAGGCTGAGGCTCGGAGCACCCGCAGTGATGCTAATCCTGATGGTCCCCTGGGTGCTCGGATTCAGGGATCTGCTCCCAGCCTGAAGGTTGGGGATGAGGCTCAGGAGGGATAGAGGGGTCTGTGTGGCAAGGGAGGCCCCCCAGTGGGTGACAGCCCTGCCCACCAAGGGCTGGACCACAAGACTGAGCTTCCTCATGTGTTGTCCTTTGAGCCAAGTACCCTATGGGAAGGTTTGGACCAGGCTGGCCTCAGTGCTCCTGCCTGGAACCTCGAGGCAGGCAGCCCAGGGGGCTCCTGAGGTCAGGCCACACCTAGTAGCAACCTTCTTAACTGTGGTGCTGAACACATCCCTGTCTGCTTAAAACCACTCAATGCCCACTCAATGCACGCTCAAGGCCCAAGGTCCTGAACACCGCCTGCAGTCCCCCCACCCCCAGCCCCTGGCCTCTGCAGCACTCTGCACCCTTTCCGCCTGTTGTAATCCCCACTCCCCAGAGCTTGCTGCCTCTCTGCCTGCCCCTCTCCCTGCCTCTGCCTGCTCACCCCACCTGTCCCTCAGCTCTCAGCCTCTCCACAGGCCCTCCCACCACCCAGCTGGGCCTTCACACTCCTGTGCCCTGGCCTCCACGAGCCCCCACAGGGGAGATGTCAGCTTCCCACTCTTCATCACGAGGGGCCTCCTGAGCCTCTTCAAAATGCTGCCGAGCACCAGGAAGCATGGGGAAACGGCCCGGCTACCCTTGGGAAGCACTCCGGTTCACCGCACAGTGCTGGGCATGTGCAGGGCCCTGGAAATAGCCCTGGAATGGTGGAGGGGAAGGGACCTACCCAGGGGCCTGAGTAGCGGACAGAAGCTGCAGTGTCCTGGCTCTGGGAGCCGAGGCTGCTCAGTGGCACCTTCCCAAGGGCAGGCCAGAGGCCAGGAGTCTGGGGCACCAGTGCTGGGGGCCCTGCTGTCAGACCTGCCTGCCTGCCCTTCCTACTCAGTACCTACGGGGCACCTCACCATGAAGGCTGGCACCGGATACTGGGTCCTGCCTAGACCCCGCCCCAGGGGCCTACTCATGCTTTCTCTGCCGCAGGGCCTCAGCTGGGCCAGCGCGATGACTCTGCTGACCAGGAGCTCTGGTGCCCCCTAGGAAGGGCGGTAGAAAGAGTCAGGGCTGGTGAGTCAGGAGGCGGGTACTCATCCTGGCTTCATGGCTGCCCCTCTATGGGGCCCTGGGCCAATGCCCCACCCTCTCTGCACCCCAGTACCCCTTCTATAAAGGGGCAGCAAGAATCTAGCAGCCTGTGCCCTAAGACCAGCACTTCCAGCCAGCTCAGGGGGCCCGGCTCAGCTCCTCCACCCTGGGCACCCTGTCCAAGGGGCTGAGGCTGTCAGCTGCTCGCATTTCCAGGGAGGCGGAGTCACTCCAGGGGGCTCATCTCTGTCCTGCACAAGCTGCCATGGCTGAGTGCACTCCAGGGCTGGAGGAAGTGGCCTGGAACCTCCTTTCTGGGGCTTAGTCAATGCTTTCAAATAAGGGTCCTAAGGATTTTTGCCTTGAAAGGGTGACCAGGGTCCAGGTGCTTCTGGAGTTCTTCCCACCCCTCAGTGTTCACCTTTAGAGGCGAGTTCCCACTCAAAACAAGTCTTCAGTCAGGAGGAGGAGTTGCCTTCCTGGCCTTTCTGAGCCTTCTGTCTGCTTCTTCTTAGGTCGCTAGAAGGCGTTCCTCTTGTCAGATTCCA
>NW_020258369.1:0-6382 GCF_003255815.1 Theropithecus gelada | reverse complement strand
CTCCCCCCTCCCCATGATAGGCCCCAGTGTGTGATGTTCCCCTTCCCGAGTCCAAGTGATCTCATTGTTCAGTTCCCACCTATGAGTGAGAACATGCGGTGTTCGGTTTTCTGTTCTTGTGATAGCTTGCTAAGAATGATGGTTTCTAGCGGCATCCATGTCAAAAAAGAAATCACAGAAAGAAAAAAAAAAAGAAAATGTGGCACATATACACCATGGAATACTTTGCCCACTTTTTAATGAGGTTGTTTGTTCTTTTCTTGTAAATTTGCTTAAGTTCCTTGTAGAGTCTGGATATTAGACCTTCATCATTTGGGTAGATTGCAAAAATTTTCTCCCATTCTGTAGGTTGTTTGTTCACTTTGATGGTAGTTTCTTTTGCTGTACAGAAGCTCTTTAGTTTAATTAGATCCCATTTGTCAATTTTTGTTTTTGTTGCAACTGCTTTTGGTGATTTCATTATAAAATCTTTGCTCAATGCCTATGTCCTGAATGGTACTGCAAAGATTTTCTACCTAGCAATCCCATTACTGGGTGTATACACAAAAGGAATATAAATTATACTATTATAAAGATACATGCATGCATATGTTCATTGCAGCACTATTCACAATAGCAAAGACATAAAATCAACCCCAATGCCCATAAATGATAGACTGGGTAAAGAAAATGTGGTACACATATACCATGGAATACTACACAGCCATAGAAAGGAATGAGATCATGTCCTTTGCAGGGACATGGATGAAGCTGTAAGCTATTATCCTCAGCAAACTAATGCAGGAATGGAACACCAAACACCACATTTCTCACTTATAAGTGGAAGTTGAACAATGAGAACACATGGACACAGGGAGGAGAACAACACATATTGGGGCCTGTTGTGGGATCGCAGGTCAGGGAGAGTATTAGGAAAAGAGCTAACACATGCTGGGCTTAATACTTAGGTGATGGGTTGATAGGTGCAGCAAACCACCATGGCACACATTTACCTATGTAACAAGCCTGCACATCCGGCACATGTACTCCAGAACTTAAATTTTAAAAAAAGTAATAAAAGAACTGCATCCCTCAACTGAGTCCAACAACATGCAAAAGAAACAACAAACTCTAGTACCTAAGAACATAAAATTCACAATCAACAACATCAAAAGAAGTAAAAAAAAATGAGCATAACCACAAGAAAAATCAACCAATAGAAACATATTAAAATCCAAATTATAGAATTAACACACAAGGACAATAAAGCTATTATTATAAAAATATTCAATATATTTAAAGTCATAAAATATGAACATGAGGAAAGAAACAGGAGATATGTAAGAAGATACAAGTAGAATCTCCAGAAATTAAAAATACAATATCTGAAATGAAATTATATTATTTAGGATGAGTTTAACAATAGATTAAACACTCTAAAGGAAAAATTTAATGATCTAAAAGGAATCATACAGAAGGACGAAAGACAGAAAAGGTAAATATATTGGTGTGATGATACAAAAAATGCTATATACATTTCATTTAATGGAGTTCCAGAAGAGGAAATAATGAGGGAACAAAAAACATTGAAAAAAATGATGACTGAAGATTTCCGCATTTCTCAAAACCTTTAATCATATTGCTGAACACCAGTGATCAAAAGCCTCTCAAAAGAAAATAAAAAGACATAATATTCAGAAATTATGCAAGACAGAATATGGTAAAGCAATATTTTAGCTGCTGATAAAAAGGCTGTCAACCTAGAATTTTATAGTCAGTAAAATGGTAAATATTTGCATAAATTCCAGGTTTTCTTTCCTCCTATTTAATTGCTTTTGAAGTCAATTGACTATACAAAGCAGAAACAACAACATATCAAATGAGACAAGAAAAAACACAGACACAACTATGTACTGTCCTCAGGAAACATGTTAAACATAAAGAAATAAAGCTTAAAAATAAAAGGATGAAACAAGACATACCATAAAACACAAATTTTGAAAAAGCTGCAATGATAATATTAGTATCACACAAAATAGATTTCAGAGCAAGGAATATTATCAGCGGTAAAGGAGGGCATTTCATGATGATAACATAATCATTTCATTAAGAGAACATAACAAGTCTAACCTTCATTAACTAAATAATAGAGCCACAAAACACAGCAAGTAAAAACTAACAGAATTGAAAAGATAGACAAATCCACCATTACAGATGGAGATATCACACTCTTCTCGTAGATAATTAATGGAACAAGTAGACGAAAAATCAGGAAAAAAATATAGAAGACTTGAACAGCGTACTCAACTAACTTCATCCAGCTGATATTTTAAAATTTCTCCACACAACAGCAGCACCTTCTTTTCAAGTGCAGATGGAATATTCACCAAAAGGACCATATTTAGAAATGTAACAACATACTTCTAAATAATCTATTGGGCAAAGGAGAAATCATAAGATAAATTAGAGAATATCTTGACCTGACCTGAATTAAAATGAAAAACATGTCAAGGTTTGTATGATACAGCAAAAGCAGTACTTAGAGTGAAATTTACATATTAAATGATTATGTTATGCAGAGTTCTCAAATCAATGATTTAAGCTTCCACCTTGAGAAACTAGTAAAAGAAAAATAAACCCCAAGTAAGAACAAGGAATGAAAGACTAAAAAGTAGAAATAAATGTAACAGAAATCAAGAAAATAAATTAATAAAACAAAGTTTTTGAAAAGAGAAATGTAATTCATAAAACTCTAGACATACTGAAAAGGAAAAAGAAGAAGAAACATAATTTACATGAAATAATAAAGAGGAGATATCACTACATAGTCAACAGGCATTGAAAGGATGGGATGTTAGAAACAACTTTATGCTAATAAATATAAAAACTTAGATAAAATAGTCAAATTCTTTGAAAGATGCAAACTAACAAGGCTTATGAAGAAAAACCAGATAACCTGACTATCCTTGCATCAATTAAAAAAGTTCAATTCTTAGCCGGGCGCGGTGGCTTACACCTGTAATCTTAGCACTTTCGGAGTCAGAGGCAAGCGGATTACCAGGTGAAGAGATCGAGATCCTGGCTAACACAGTGAAACCCCGTCTCTACTAAAAATGTAAAAAATTAGCCGGGAATGGTGACATGTGCCAGTAGTCCCAGCTACTGGGGAGGCTGAGGCAAGAGAATCGCTTGAACCCAGGAGACGGAGGTTGCAGTGAGCCGAGATCACGCCACTGCACTCCAGCGTGGGCGACAGAGCGAGATTCAGTATCCAAAAAAAAAAAAAAAATTGAATTATTAGTTAAAACCTTCCCACTTCCCACAAAGAAACTTTCATACCTAATATGGCTCCATTGGTTAATTTCCCTAAAACTTAAGAAAAAATAATACCAATTATGTTCAAATTCTTCCAAAAATAGAAGAGAAACGAAAACTTCCCAACTCATTTTATGAAGTCCATATCACTGAATTTCAAATCCAGAAAGAGATATTTCAAGAAATAAAAAGTACATATCAATATTGCTTATGATTATACAAACATAATTTAACAGAATGAATTAAAAGTATATTAAAATTATATCTCATGAACACGTGGGATTTATGCCATGCAGTGTTATTACAACATTGTGAAAATCAATAAGAAATTCGCTATAAGAACAGACCAAAATATAAAAAAAGATCATATCAACATATACATAAAGTCATTTAATACAATTTAATACCCTAATGATAAAAAAAAAATACTCTCAACAAACTGGGAAACTTCCATAAATGGCATATATAAAACATCTACAGCTAACCTTATACTTGACAGTAAAAAACTGAAGGCTTCACCCCTAAGAAATGATATTTTCAATAGCATAAAAATATAAAATAATTAGAAATATATTTAATAAAAAATGTTATTTTATATACTGAAAACTACAAAACACGAGGGCAATTAAAGATTATTCAAATCAATTGAGAAATATATCTTGTTCGGGGAGTGGAAGAGTTACTGTTAACATGTCAATTCTCCCCAAATGGATCTATAGATTCAATGCAATTCCAGCCAAATTTCAAGTAGGTTTTTTAATTGTAGAAATTGACAAGGTGATTCTAGAATTTGTAGGAAATACAAAAGACTTAGAAGAGGAAAACAAAATTTTGAAATGAATTGGAAGACAAAAAATACTATATTTTAAGACATACTATAAAGTTATAGCATTCGAGACAGTGTGATATTCACATCAAGACAATATTGATTTTAGTGATGGTTACACAACTGACCATTATCAGAACTTAATCTAAGTTTATACTTAAAATACATGAATTTTATTGTGTGTAAATTATTCCTCAAAGAAGCTGGAGTAAAATTTGCAACAAGTATGGCAGATGAAGGGATTATATCCTTGACATATGCAGAAATAGTATAAATTAATAATGCAAAAATAAACACCCAAATCAAAAGCTGGCAAAGTACTTGAGCTCATAACTCAAGAAAAAAAACCAATATCCTATCAAACTAAATCTTAACCCAAATCAAATAAATAAAATGACAATAACTGGAATTCTATTTTCAATCTAAAATATTTAAATATGTGTATGTTCTAGATCTTGGATTATATGGTGAGATAAACAATTTTATATACTGCTTGGATGGTTGTAAGTTTATATGGACTTTCTGGAAAGCAGTATAACAATGTCATCAAGAGCCTCAACAAATGTACCCTCATTATTACCATAATATTCATATTTTAGACCCTATTTCAAGGAAATAGCAGAGATGTAGTTTGAAATTTATTTACAATAATAATCATTGTGTTAGTGAAAAATCAGACACAGCCTAAATGTCCAAGAAAAGTGGAAAGATTAAATAAATTATGGTATATCCAAGTGGTTAAAAAATACACATTACCCAGTTTGCTTCTGAAGAATGTTTAACTACCTGGAAAATGTTCATAATAAACTATTAAATGTAAGAGGAATAAAAGATTAAATATACAGTTAAATCTCAAGTTCATGATCTGTATTTATAATTACATATGAAAACTGTGCGAAAATATAATGAAATATTAACATCTACTATCTTTAAATTCTAGAAGCATAGGTAAGTTTTTTTTTTCTTTTTTTCTTTCTTTTTTATTATTATTATTATACTTTAAGTTCTAGGGTACATGTGCATAACGTGCAGGTTTCTTACATATGTATACTTGTGCCATGTTGCTGTGCTGCACCCATCAACTCATCAGCACCCATCAACTCGTCATTTACATCAGGTATAACTCCCAATGCCATCCCTCCCCCCTCCCCCCTCCCCATGATAGGCCCCAGTGTGTGATGTTCCCCTTCCCAAGTCCAAGTGATCTCATTGTTCAGTTCCCACCTATGAGTGAGAATATGTGGTGTTTGGTTTTCTGTTCTTGTGATAGTTTGCTAAGAATGATGGTTTCCAGCTGCATCCATGTCCCTACAAAGGACACAAACTCATCCTTTTTTATGGCTGCATAGTATTCCATGGTGTATATGTGCCACATTTTCTTAATCCAGTCTGTCACTGATGGACATTTGGGTTGACTCCAAGTCTTTGCTATTGTGAATAGTGCCGCAATCAACATACATGTGCATGTGTCTTTATAGCAGCATGATTTATAATCCTTTGGGTATATACCCAGTAATGGGATGGCTGGGTCATATGGTACATCTAGTTCTAGATCCTTGAGGAATCAAACAAAATTCAACAGCCCTTCATGCTAAAAACGCTCAATAAATTCGGTATTGATGGAACATACCTCAAAATAATAAGAGCTATTTATGACAAACACACAGCCAATATCATACGGAATGGGCAAAAACTGGAAAAATTCCCTTTGAAAACTGGCACAAGACAGGGGTGCCCTCTCTCACCACTCCTATTCAACATAGTGTTGGAAGTTCTGGCTAGGGCAATCAGGCAAGAGAAAGAAATCAAGGGTATTCAGTTAGGAAAAGAAGAAGTCAAATTGTCCCTCTTTGCAGATGACATGACTGTATATTTAGAAAATCCCATCGTCTCAGCCCAAAATCTCCTTAAGCTGATAAGCAACTTCAGCAAAGTCTCAGGATACAAAATTAATGTACAAAAATCACAAGCATTCATATACACCAGTAACAGACAAACAGAGAGCCAAATCATGAATGAACTTCCATTCACAATTGCTTCAAAGAGAATAAAATACCTAGGAATCCAACTTACAAGGGATGTAAAGGACCTCTTCAAGGAGAACTACAAACCACTGCTCAGTGAAATAAAAGAGGACACAAACAAATGGAAGAACATACCATGCTCATGGATAGGAAGAATGAATATCGTGAAAATGGCCATACTGCCCAAGGTTATTTATAGATTCAATGCCATCCCCATCAAGCTACCAATGACTTTCTT
>NW_020258368.1:0-6384 GCF_003255815.1 Theropithecus gelada | reverse complement strand
CCCCCTCTTCCAGGGCCTGCAGTGACGATCCCGCGGGCCGGGATACATGGCGCCCAACGTGGGGCCTGGAAACGAGGGACTCTGTGAGGAAGAGGACGCGAAAGAAGGGTCGACCGTTAACAAAGACAAAAGAAAAGAAATTATCGAAGGTAAGTGGCACGTCCGAAATGGGACAAGAATTAAGTCAGCATCAAATTTATGTAGGACAATTAAAAGAGGCTTTAAAGATACGAGGAGTAAAGGTTAAAGGTAATGATTTGTTTAAATTTTTTGATTTTGTAAAAGATACTTGCCCTTGGTTCCCACAGGAAGGAACTATTGATATCAAAATATGGCGTAGAGTAGGGGATTGTCTTCAGGACTATTATAATACTTTTGGGCCAGAAAAAATTCCTGTGACCGCTTTCTCTTATTGGAACCTCATTAGAGATTTAATAGATAAGAAGGAGGCCGATCCACGAGTCATGGCTGCGGTCGCTCAGACAGAGCATATTTTAAAGGTTAGCTCTCACTCTAACCTCACAAAGCCTCCGCAAGATACGGAGGAGGATCTCATTTCCCTCGAGAGTGATCATGAGGAAATTAAGTCTCCTTCTGTAACAGACAAAGAAATGCCACACAAAAACAAACAAAAAAAATACCCAATTTTACAGATGCTTCAAAAAGAGGAGGAAATTAATAAGCCTAATCAATCAGAGATAAATTGGGATGATTTAGAGGAAGAGGCAGCTAAATATCACAACCCTGATTTGCCTCCCTTTACTTCATACCCACCTCCATATAATAAGACACATAATGAGGCTTCTGCGCCCATTGTTATGGCAGCAATAGATCCCAAAGAAGAATTAAAACAAAAAATTGCTCAACTAGAGGAACAAATTAAACTTGAAGAGTTACATCAATCATTGATAATTAGGCTCCAAAAGCTAAAAACAGGAAGTGAGAAAATACCCAATTCAGACGCTATGGAGGGTTCCTTGCGCCCACCTCAGCGGCCTGGACAACATGTTCCAAGAGGGGGGTTAGTTGCTAGTCGACATAGAGAAGACCCCTCCCCCAAAGATGTTTTTCTGGTCACTGAAACCATAGATGAACAGGGACAGGCTTGGAGACATCATACTGGGTTTGACTTTACTATTATAAAAGAGTTAAAGACTGCTGCCTCTCAGTATGGGGCTACTGCTCCATATGCTCTTGCTATAGTGGAATCTGTAGCTGAGAATTGGCTCACTCCTACAGACTGGAATACCTTAGTTAGGGCAGTCCTTTCTGGGGGAGACCACTTAATTTGGAAGTCAGAGTTCTTTGAAAATTGTAGAGATACAGCTAAAAGAAATCAACAGGCAGGAAACGATTGGGATTTTGATATGTTAACTGGTTCAGGTAATTATGCAGACACTCAGGTCCAAATGCAATATGACCCTGGATTGTTCTCACAAATCCAGGCTGCTGCTACAAAAGCCTGGAGAAAACTTCCCGTTAAAGGAGATCCAGGGGCCTCGCTCACAGCGGTTAAACAAGGACCCGATGAGCCATTTTCAGACTTTGTGCATAGACTTATGACCACGGCAGGTAGAATCTTTGGAAATGCAGAAACGGGTGTAGATTATGTTAAACAGTTGGCTTATGAAAACGCTAACCCTGCCTGCCAAGCGGCAATCAGACCTTATCGAAAGAAAACAGATTTAACAGGATACATTCGCCTTTGTTCAGATATTGGGCCCTCATATCAACAAGGCCTAGCAATGGCCGCCGCTTTTAGCGGCCAAACAGTAAGAGACTTCCTCATTAACAAAGGTAAAGATAAAGGGGGATGTTTTAAATGCGGTAAAAGGGGACACTTTGCAAAAGATTGCCATGAAAACCAAAATAAAAATTCAGAAGTAAAAATCCCAGGCCTTTGCCCAAGGTGTAAAAGAGGAATGCACTGGGCAAACGAATGTAAATCTAAAACTGACAGTCAAGGAAATCCTTTATCCCCCAGGCAGGGAAACGGGATGAGGGGCCAGCCCCAGGCCCCGAAACAAGCATATGGGGCAGTCAGCTTTGTTCCAGCCAGCAACAGCAATCCATTTCAAAACTTAGTAGAGCAACCCCAGGAAGTGCAGGACTGGACCTCAGTTCCACCTCCCACACAGTACTAACACCTGAAATGGGACCACAAACCTTAAATACCGGAATATATGGACCTTTACCACCTAACACTTTTGGGCTACTTTTGGGAAGAAGTAGTGTCACCATGAGAGGCTTACAAGTCCTCCCTGGAGTTATCGATAATGATTATGAAGAAGAAATTAAAATCATGGCTAGAGCTATTGATAGTATTATTACTGTCCCTCAGGGAGTTAGAATAGCTCAGTTAATCCTGCTACCTTTGGTTAAAACAGATAATAATATCCAATACTCTAATAGAAATATAAAAGGTTTTGGATCATCAGATATATATTGGGTGCAACCAATTACAAATCAAAAACCCTCTCTGACCTTATGGTTAGACGGGAAGGCATTTACTGGGTTAATAGACACAGGGGCTGATGTAACTATCATTAAACAGGAAGACTGGCCCTCTCATTGGCCTACCACAGAGACTTTAACTCACCTGAGAGGAATTGGGCAAAGCAATAATCCTAAACAAAGTTCTAAATACCTAACATGGACAGATAAAGAAAACAATTCAGGCCTCATTAAGCCATTTGTCATACCTTACCTACCTGTTAACCTTTGGGGGCGAGATCTGCTTTCTCAAATGAAAATTATAATGTGTAGTCCAAATGATATAGTTACTGCACAAATGTTAACTCAAGGATACACCCCTGGTAAAGGTCTTGGAAAAGGAGAAAACGGTATCCCACTGCCTATACTAGTTTCAGGACAATTTGATAAAAAGGGGTTTGGAAATTTTTAGCTCAGGCCACTGACATACCTGCACCCCAAAGGTGCGCTGACCCCATTACTTGGAAGTCAGATGAGCCCATTTGGGTTGATCAGTGGCCTTTACTCAATGATAAACTAAGTGCTGCCCAACAGTTAGTGCAGGAACAACTAGTAGCAGGACATATTGTAGAAAGTAATTCTCCTTGGAATACACCTATTTTTGTTATTAAAAAGAAGTCTGGTAAATGGAGACTCTTACAAGATTTAAGAGCAGTAAATATCACTATGATCCTTATGGGTGCCTTACAACCAGGATTGCCTTCACCGGTTGCGATTCCTCAAAAATATTTTAAAATCATTATTGACCTTAAAGACTGCTTTTTTACAATTCCCCTTCACCCTGCTGACCAAAAAAGATTTGCCTTTAGTCTTCCATCTACAAATTTTAGACAACCAATGAAGCGCTATCAATGGAAAGTCTTACCTCAGGGTATGGCCAATAGTCCTACCTTGTGTCAAAAATATGTAGCTGCTGCTATAGAGCCAGTCAGAAAAACATGGACACAAATGTATATTATACATTATATGGATGATATTTTAATAGCAGGAGAAATTGGCGAACAAGTCTTACAGTGTTTTGCTCAACTCAAACAAGAGTTAACAGCAGCTGGACTACAAATAGCCCCAGAAAAGGTACAATTACAAGATCCATACACCTATCTTGGTTTCCAAATTAATGGACCCAAAATCATTAATCAAAAGGCCGTTATACGTCGTGATCATTTAAAAACTTTAAATGATTTCCAGAAATTACTGGGAGACATAAATTGGCTTCGGCCATACTTAAAACTCACTACAGGAGAGTTAAAACCTCTTTTCGATATATTAAAAGGAGACTCTAATCCAAAATCTCCCAGGTCCATTACTAAAGAAGCATTAATAGCACTCCAAAAGGTAGAATATGCCATTGCAACACAATTTGTTACCAGTATTGATTATTCTCAGCCATTAATATTCATTATTTTTAACACAACAATAACCCCTACTGGCTTATTCTGGCAGAACAATCCCATTATGTGGGTACACCTGCCCTCCTCCCCTAAAAAGGTTTTGTTGCCTTATTATGATGCCATAGCTGATCTAATTATCTTGGGAAGAGAAAACAGTAGAAGGTACTTTGGAATAGAACCTTCTACCATTATACAGCCCTACACTCAATCACACATCCATTGGCTGTTACAAAATACGGAAGCCTGGCCAATTGCTTGCGCTTCTTACACTGGCACAATTGACAACCATTACCCATCTAACAAACTCATTCAATTTTGCAAACTTCATGCGTTTGTGTTTCCCCATATCACCAGTAAAGAACCCCTCAATGACGCATTACTAATTTTCACTGATGGATCTTCCACAGGACTTGCCGCTTACACTTACAATAATGTAGTCGTTAAATTCCAGACCACTTATACATCAGCTCAGCTGGTCGAGTTGCAAGCTATAATTGCAGCATTATCAGCTTTTCCTTGTCAGCCACTTAACATTTACACAGACAGCGCCTACCTGGCTCATTCAATACCCCTCTTAGAGACCGTGCCTCAAATTAAACATATTTCAGACACAGCTAACCTATTTTTACAATGTCAACAACTTATTCAGAAAAGGACTACTCCCTTTTTTCTTGGGTATATCAGAGCACATTCAGGATTACCGGGACCTTTAACACAAGGTAACGCAACAGCCGACACGGCAACAAAAACTATAGCCACAGTCACTACAGACAATTTACAACAAGCACAAAAAGCACATGCCTTACATCATTTAAACGCCCAAACCTTAAGGCTTATGTTTAAACTTACCAGAGAACAAGCTCGACAAATAGTTAAACAATGCGCCAATTGCATAACGTATTTACCTGTTCCCCATCTAGGGGTTAACCCCCGAGGACTCATCCCCAACGAAATTTGGCAAATGGACGTTACTCACCACTTAGAATTCGGTCAACTAAAATATATCCATGTATGCATAGACACCTATAGTGGATTCATTATTGCAACTCTCCAAACAGGAGAGGCCACTAAACATGTCCTAGCTCATTTATTACACTGCTTTTCTATTTTAGGAATACCCAAACAAATCAAAACAGATAATGGCCCTGGTTATATAGCCAAAACCTTTTTACAATTCTGTAATACCCTACAAATTAAACATACCACAGGCATTCCCTACAATCCCCAAGGACAAGGTATAGTAGAAAGAGCTCATCTGTCATTAAAAACTGTTATCACAAAATTAAAAGGGGGGAGCTGGTACCCCGTGAAGGGTACCCCTAGAAACATACTCAATCATGCCCTGTTTATTCTTAATTTTTTAAATTTGGATAGTCATGGAAAATCTGCTGCCGATCGTTTCTGGCATCCTGAATCTCAAAAACAGTTTGCAATGGTAAAATGGAAAGACCCACTTGATAATTCATGGCATGGCCCCGATCCAGTTTTAATTTGGGGAAGAGGCTCAGTATGCATCTTCTCACAAAAAAATGATGCAGCCAGATGGCTGCCTGAAAGATTGATAAGACAAATAAATCATAACCATTGTCAGTCCAGGGAAGATAAATCTCCCTGAGAAGTTTCTTCCTTTTTGTTTTTCAGAAAATGAAGCCTAACATGAGATTCCTTTGGAAAGTAATTGCTTTATATAGCATAGTGACAGTCTATGCAGGTTTTGGTGACCCTCGTAAAGCAAGAGAATTAATACGAAAACGATACGGCCAGCCTTGTGACTGCAGAGGGAGACAAATATCTGAACCTTCGTCAGACAGAATTACCCAGGTGACTTGCTCGGGCAAGACAGCTTACCTAATGCCAGACCAGTCATGGAAATGAAAAGTGCTGTTTTTACGTCAACAAATCCGGAATCGTCAGAGATAAGATCAAGACTTTGCAAGAAGAACTAGAAAAGCGCAGAAAAGGTCTGGCTGCCAATCCATTGTGGACTGGACTCGATGGACTCCTCCCCTATCTCCTGCCATTTCTTGGTCCTTTACTTACTCTTCTACTCTTTTTCACTCTGGGGCCTATAATCCTTAATAAGCTCATGGCATTCGTCAGACAACAAATCGAGGCCTTTCAGGCTAAACCTATACAGGTCCATTATCATCGCCTTGAGATGACTGAAAATGGTGAGTCTTGTTTGCCTTAATAAGACCACCTCCCCTGTGTGCTGAACTGGACAGTCAATGACGGGTAAGAGGACACTATCTCCATCGGAGCCTAAGACAGGAGGGCTGCCTTTGCTGCTGCTTTATCCCATGACGGGCCTAGAAGGTGGGGATGAGTTGACCCAACCTAAGACAGGCGCAGTTCCCGAGGGGTCGTTTTTCTCGTCATAAAACAATTAAAAGGGGGACCTGTCCGGAGCTGCACGCCCCGGCCATAGCGAATAATAATTGATGATTAAAAACGCCTGAGCTTTGTTCATTTCCACCTTGCACCTCCTCCCTATCTTTGC
>NW_020258367.1:0-6384 GCF_003255815.1 Theropithecus gelada | reverse complement strand
GCAAAGATAGGGAGGAGGTGCAAGGTGGAAATGAACAAAGCTCAGGCGTTTTTAATCATCAATTATTATTCGCTATGGCCGGGGTGTGCAGCTCCGGACAGGTCCCCCTTTTAATTGTTTTATGACGAGAAAAACGACCCCTCGGGAACTGCGCCTGTCTTAGGTTGGGTCAACTCATCCCCACCTTCTAGGCCCGTCATGGGATAAAGCAGCAGCAAAGGCAGCCCTCCTGTCTTAGGCTCCGATGGAGATAGTGTCCTCTTACCCGTCATTGACTGTCCAGTTCAGCACACAGGGGAGGTGGTCTTATTAAGGCAAACAAGACTCACCATTTTCAGTCATCTCAAGGCGATGATAATGGACCTGTATAGGTTTAGCCTGAAAGGCCTCGATTTGTTGTCTGACGAATGCCATGAGCTTATTAAGGATTATAGGCCCCAGAGTGAAAAAGAGTAGAAGAGTAAGTAAAGGACCAAGAAATGGCAGGAGATAGGGGAGGAGTCCATCGAGTCCAGTCCACAATGGATTGGCAGCCAGACCTTTTCTGCGCTTTTCTAGTTCTTCTTGCAAAGTCTTGATCTTATCTCTGACGATTCCGGATTTGTTGACGTAAAAACAGCACTTTTCATTTCCATGACTGGTCTGGCATTAGGTAAGCTGTCTTGCCCGAGCAAGTCACCTGGGTAATTCTGTCTGACGAAGGTTCAGATATTTGTCTCCCTCTGCAGTCACAAGGCTGGCCGTATCGTTTTCGTATTAATTCTCTTGCTTTACGAGGGTCACCAAAACCTGCATAGACTGTCACTATGCTATATAAAGCAATTACTTTCCAAAGGAATCTCATGTTAGGCTTCATTTTCTGAAAAACAAAAAGGAAGAAACTTCTCAGGGAGATTTATCTTCCCTGGACTGACAATGGTTATGATTTATTTGTCTTATCAATCTTTCAGGCAGCCATCTGGCTGCATCATTTTTTTGTGAGAAGATGCATACTGAGCCTCTTCCCCAAATTAAAACTGGATCGGGGCCATGCCATGAATTATCAAGTGGGTCTTTCCATTTTACCATTGCAAACTGTTTTTGAGATTCAGGATGCCAGAAACGATCGGCAGCAGATTTTCCATGACTATCCAAATTTAAAAAATTAAGAATAAACAGGGCATGATTGAGTATGTTTCTAGGGGTACCCTTCACGGGGTACCAGCTCCCCCCTTTTAATTTTGTGATAACAGTTTTTAATGACAGATGAGCTCTTTCTACTATACCTTGTCCTTGGGGATTGTAGGGAATGCCTGTGGTATGTTTAATTTGTAGGGTATTACAGAATTGTAAAAAGGTTTTGGCTATATAACCAGGGCCATTATCTGTTTTGATTTGTTTGGGTATTCCTAAAATAGAAAAGCAGTGTAATAAATGAGCTAGGACATGTTTAGTGGCCTCTCCTGTTTGGAGAGTTGCAATAATGAATCCACTATAGGTGTCTATGCATACATGGATATATTTTAGTTGACCGAATTCTAAGTGGTGAGTAACGTCCATTTGCCAAATTTCGTTGGGGATGAGTCCTCGGGGGTTAACCCCTAGATGGGGAACAGGTAAATACGTTATGCAATTGGCGCATTGTTTAACTATTTGTCGAGCTTGTTCTCTGGTAAGTTTAAACATAAGCCTTAAGGTTTGGGCGTTTAAATGATGTAAGGCATGTGCTTTTTGTGCTTGTTGTAAATTGTCTGTAGTGACTGTGGCTATAGTTTTTGTTGCCATGTCGGCTGTTGCGTTACCTTGTGTTAAAGGTCCCGGTAATCCTGAATGTGCTCTGATATACCCAAGAAAAAAGGGAGTAGTCCTTTTCTGAATAAGTTGTTGACATTGTAAAAATAGGTTAGCTGTGTCTGAAATATGTTTAATTTGAGGCACGGTCTCTAAGAGGGGTATTGAATGAGCCAGGTAGGCGCTGTCTGTGTAAATGTTAAGTGGCTGACAAGGAAAAGCTGATAATGCTGCAATTATAGCTTGCAACTCGACCAGCTGAGCTGATGTATAAGTGGTCTGGAATTTAACGACTACATTATTGTAAGTGTAAGCGGCAAGTCCTGTGGAAGATCCATCAGTGAAAATTAGTAATGCGTCATTGAGGGGTTCTTTACTGGTGATATGGGGAAACACAAACGCATGAAGTTTGCAAAATTGAATGAGTTTGTTAGATCGGTAATGGTTGTCAATTGTGCCAGTGTAAGAAGCGCAAGCAATTGGCCAGGCTTCCGTATTTTGTAACAGCCAATGGATGTGTGATTGAGTGTAGGGCTGTATAATGGTAGAAGGTTCTATTCCAAAGTACCTTCTACTGTTTTCTCTTCCCAAGATAATTAGATCAGCTATGGCATCATAATAAGGCAACAAAACCTTTTTAGGGGAGGAGGGCAGGTGTACCCACATAATGGGATTGTTCTGCCAGAATAAGCCAGTAGGGGTTATTGTTGTGTTAAAAATAATGAATATTAATGGCTGAGAATAATCAATACTGGTAACAAATTGTGTTGCAATGGCATATTCTACCTTTTGGAGTGCTATTAATGCTTCTTTAGTAATGGACCTGGGAGATTTTGGATTAGAGTCTCCTTTTAATATATCGAAAAGAGGTTTTAACTCTCCTGTAGTGAGTTTTAAGTATGGCCGAAGCCAATTTATGTCTCCCAGTAATTTCTGGAAATCATTTAAAGTTTTTAAATGATCACGACGTATAACGGCCTTTTGATTAATGATTTTGGGTCCATTAATTTGGAAACCAAGATAGGTGTATGGATCTTGTAATTGTACCTTTTCTGGGGCTATTTGTAGTCCAGCTGCTGTTAACTCTTGTTTGAGTTGAGCAAAACACTGTAAGACTTGTTCGCCAATTTCTCCTGCTATTAAAATATCATCCATATAATGTATAATATACATTTGTGTCCATGTTTTTCTGACTGGCTCTATAGCAGCAGCTACATATTTTTGACACAAGGTAGGACTATTGGCCATACCCTGAGGTAAGACTTTCCATTGATAGCGCTTCATTGGTTGTCTAAAATTTGTAGATGGAAGACTAAAGGCAAATCTTTTTTGGTCAGCAGGGTGAAGGGGAATTGTAAAAAAGCAGTCTTTAAGGTCAATAATGATTTTAAAATATTTTTGAGGAATCGCAACCGGTGAAGGCAATCCTGGTTGTAAGGCACCCATAAGGATCATAGTGATATTTACTGCTCTTAAATCTTGTAAGAGTCTCCATTTACCAGACTTCTTTTTAATAACAAAAATAGGTGTATTCCAAGGAGAATTACTTTCTACAATATGTCCTGCTACTAGTTGTTCTTGCACTAACTGTTGGGCAGCACTTAGTTTATCATTGAGTAAAGGCCACTGATCAACCCAAATGGGCTCATCTGACTTCCAAGTAATGGGGTCAGCGCACCTTTGGGGTGCAGGTATGTCAGTGGCCTGAGCTAAAAATTTCCAAACCCCTTTTTATCAAATTGTCCTGAAACTAGTATAGGCAGTGGGATACCGTTTTCTCCTTTTCCAAGACCTTTACCAGGGGTGTATCCTTGAGTTAACATTTGTGCAGTAACTATATCATTTGGACTACACATTATAATTTTCATTTGAGAAAGCAGATCTCGCCCCCAAAGGTTAACAGGTAGGTAAGGTATGACAAATGGCTTAATGAGGCCTGAATTGTTTTCTTTATCTGTCCATGTTAGGTATTTAGAACTTTGTTTAGGATTATTGCTTTGCCCAATTCCTCTCAGGTGAGTTAAAGTCTCTGTGGTAGGCCAATGAGAGGGCCAGTCTTCCTGTTTAATGATAGTTACATCAGCCCCTGTGTCTATTAACCCAGTAAATGCCTTCCCGTCTAACCATAAGGTCAGAGAGGGTTTTTGATTTGTAATTGGTTGCACCCAATATATATCTGATGATCCAAAACCTTTTATATTTCTATTAGAGTATTGGATATTATTATCTGTTTTAACCAAAGGTAGCAGGATTAACTGAGCTATTCTAACTCCCTGAGGGACAGTAATAATACTATCAATAGCTCTAGCCATGATTTTAATTTCTTCTTCATAATCATTATCGATAACTCCAGGGAGGACTTGTAAGCCTCTCATGGTGACACTACTTCTTCCCAAAAGTAGCCCAAAAGTGTTAGGTGGTAAAGGTCCATATATTCCGGTATTTAAGGTTTGTGGTCCCATTTCAGGTGTTAGTACTGTGTGGGAGGTGGAACTGAGGTCCAGTCCTGCACTTCCTGGGGTTGCTCTACTAAGTTTTGAAATGGATTGCTGTTGCTGGCTGGAACAAAGCTGACTGCCCCATATGCTTGTTTCGGGGCCTGGGGCTGGCCCCTCATCCCGTTTCCCTGCCTGGGGGATAAAGGATTTCCTTGACTGTCAGTTTTAGATTTACATTCGTTTGCCCAGTGCATTCCTCTTTTACACCTTGGGCAAAGGCCTGGGATTTTTACTTCTGAATTTTTATTTTGGTTTTCATGGCAATCTTTTGCAAAGTGTCCCCTTTTACCGCATTTAAAACATCCCCCTTTATCTTTACCTTTGTTAATGAGGAAGTCTCTTACTGTTTGGCAGCTAAAAGCGGCGGCCATTGCTAGGCCTTGTTGATATGAGGGCCCAATATCTGAACAAAGGCGAATGTATCCTGTTAAATCTGTTTTCTTTCGATAAGGTCTGATTGCCGCTTGGCAGGCAGGGTTAGCGTTTTCATAAGCCAACTGTTTAACATAATCTACACCCGTTTCTGCATTTCCAAAGATTCTACCTGCCGTGGTCATAAGTCTATGCACAAAGTCTGAAAATGGCTCATCGGGTCCTTGTTTAACCGCTGTGAGCGAGGCCCCTGGATCTCCTTTAACGGGAAGTTTTCTCCAGGCTTTTGTAGCAGCAGCCTGGATTTGTGAGAACAATCCAGGGTCATATTGCATTTGGACCTGAGTGTCTGCATAATTACCTGAACCAGTTAACATATCAAAATCCCAATCGTTTCCTGCCTGTTGATTTCTTTTAGCTGTATCTCTACAATTTTCAAAGAACTCTGACTTCCAAATTAAGTGGTCTCCCCCAGAAAGGACTGCCCTAACTAAGGTATTCCAGTCTGTAGGAGTGAGCCAATTCTCAGCTACAGATTCCACTATAGCAAGAGCATATGGAGCAGTAGCCCCATACTGAGAGGCAGCAGTCTTTAACTCTTTTATAATAGTAAAGTCAAACCCAGTATGATGTCTCCAAGCCTGTCCCTGTTCATCTATGGTTTCAGTGACCAGAAAAACATCTTTGGGGGAGGGGTCTTCTCTATGTCGACTAGCAACTAACCCCCCTCTTGGAACATGTTGTCCAGGCCGCTGAGGTGGGCGCAAGGAACCCTCCATAGCGTCTGAATTGGGTATTTTCTCACTTCCTGTTTTTAGCTTTTGGAGCCTAATTATCAATGATTGATGTAACTCTTCAAGTTTAATTTGTTCCTCTAGTTGAGCAATTTTTTGTTTTAATTCTTCTTTGGGATCTATTGCTGCCATAACAATGGGCGCAGAAGCCTCATTATGTGTCTTATTATATGGAGGTGGGTATGAAGTAAAGGGAGGCAAATCAGGGTTGTGATATTTAGCTGCCTCTTCCTCTAAATCATCCCAATTTATCTCTGATTGATTAGGCTTATTAATTTCCTCCTCTTTTTGAAGCATCTGTAAAATTGGGTATTTTTTTTGTTTGTTTTTGTGTGGCATTTCTTTGTCTGTTACAGAAGGAGACTTAATTTCCTCATGATCACTCTCGAGGGAAATGAGATCCTCCTCCGTATCTTGCGGAGGCTTTGTGAGGTTAGAGTGAGAGCTAACCTTTAAAATATGCTCTGTCTGAGCGACCGCAGCCATGACTTGTGGATCGGCCTCCTTCTTATCTATTAAATCTCTAATGAGGTTCCAATAAGAGAAAGCGGTCACAGGAATTTTTTCTGGCCCAAAAGTATTATAATAGTCCTGAAGACAATCCCCTACTCTACGCCATATTTTGATATCAATAGTTCCTTCCTGTGGGAACCAAGGGCAAGTATCTTTTACAAAATCAAAAAATTTAAACAAATCATTACCTTTAACCTTTACTCCTCGTATCTTTAAAGCCTCTTTTAATTGTCCTACATAAATTTGATGCTGACTTAATTCTTGTCCCATTTCGGACGTGCCACTTACCTTCGATAATTTCTTTTCTTTTGTCTTTGTTAACGGTCGACCCTTCTTTCGCGTCCTCTTCCTCACAGAGTCCCTCGTTTCCAGGCCCCACGTTGGGCGCCATGTATCCCGGCCCGCGGGATCGTCACTGCAGGCCCTGGAAGAGGGGG
>NW_020258366.1:0-6384 GCF_003255815.1 Theropithecus gelada | reverse complement strand
TAAATGTGTCCCAGAGATTCTGGTATGTTGTATCTTTGTTCTCATTGGTTTCATAGAACATCTTTATTTCTGCCTTCATTTTGTTATGTACCCAGTAGTCATTCAGGAGCAGGTTGTTCAGTTTCCATGTAGTTGACCGGTTTTAATTGAGTTTCTTCGTTCTGAGTTCTAGTTTGATTGCACTGTGGTCTGAGAGACAGTTTGTTATAATTCCTGTTCTTCTACATTTGCTGAGGAGTGCTTTACTTCCAATTTTGTGGTCAATTTTGGAATAAGTGTGATGTGGTGCTGAGAAGAATGTATATTCTGTTGATTTGGGGTGGAGAGTTCAATAGATGTCTATTAGCTCTGCTTTCTGCAGAAATGAGTTTAATTCCTGGATATCTTTGTTAACTTGCTGTCTCGTTAATCTGTCTCATGTTGACAGTGGAGTGTTGAAGTCTCCCATTATTATTGTATGGGAGTTTAAGTCTCTTCATAAGTCTCTAAGGACTTGCTTTATGAATCTGGGTGCTCCTGTATTGGGTGCATATATATTTAGGATAGTTAGCTCCACCTGTTGAATTGATCCCTTTACCATTATGTAATGGCCGCCTTTGTCTCTTTTGATCTTTGATGGTTTAAAGTCTGTTTTATCAGAGACTAGTATTGCAACCCCCGCTTTTTTTTGTTCTCCATTTTCTTGGTAGATCTTCCTCCATCCCTTTATTTTGAGCCTATGTATGTCTCTGCATGTGAGATGGGTCTCCTGAATACAGCAGACTGATGGGTCTTGACTCTTTATCCAGTTTGCCAGTCTGTGTCTTTTAATTGGAGCATTTAGTCCATTTACATTTAAGGTTAATGTTGTTATGTGTGAACTTGATCCCGCCATAATGATATTAACTGGTTATTTTGCTCGTTATTTGATGCAGTTTCTTCCTAGCCTCGATGGTCTTTACATTTTGGCATGTTTTTGCAATGGCTGGTGCCGGTTGTTCCTTTCCATGTTTAGTGCTTCCTTCAGGGTCTCTTGTAAGGCAGGCCTAGTGGTGACAAAATCTCTAAGCATTTGCTTATCTGTAAAGGATTATATTTCTCCTTCACTTATGAAACTTAGTTTGGCTGGATATGAAATTCTGAGTTTAAAATTCTTTTCTTTAAGAATGTTGAATATTGGCCCCCACTGTCTTCTGGTTTGTAGAGTTTCTGCCGACAGATCTGCTGTTAGTCTGATGGGCTTCCCTTTGTGGGTAACCCGACCTTTCTCTCTGGCTGCCCTTAAGATTTTTTCCTTCATTTCAACTTTGGTGAATCTGGCAATTTTGTGTCTTGGAGTTGCTCTTCTCGAGGAGTATCTTTGTGGCATTCTCTGTATTTCCTGGATTTGAATGTTGGCCTGCCCTGCTAGGTTGGGGAAGTTCTCCTGGATGATATCCTGAAGAGTGTTTTCCAACTTGGTTCCATTTTCCCCCTCACTTTCAGGCACCCCAATCAGACGGAGATTTGGTCTTTTTACATAATCCCATACTTCTTGCAGGCTTTGTTCATTTCTTTTTCTTCTTTTTTCTTTTGGTTTCTCTTCTTGCTTCATTTCGTTCATTTGATCCTCAATCGCTGATACTCTTTCTTCCAGTTGATCGAGTCGGTTACTGAAGCTTGTGCATTTGTCACGTATTTCTCGTGTCATGGTTTTCATCTCTTTCATTTCATTTATGACCTTCTCTGCATTAATTACTCTAGCCGTCAATTCTTCCACTTTTTTTTCAAGATTTTTAGTTTCTTTGCACTGGGTACGTAATTCCTCCTTTAGCTCTGAGAAGTTTGATGGACTGAAGCCATCTTCTCTCATCTCGTCGAAGTCATTCTCCGTCAAGCTTTGATCCGTTGCTGGCAATGAGCTGCACTCCTTTGCCGGGGGAGATGTGCTCTTATTTTTTGAATTTCCAGGTTTTCTGCCCTGCTTTTTCCCCATCTTTGTGGTTTTATCTGCCTCTGGTCTTTGATGACGATGGTGACGTACTGATGGGGTTTTGGTGTAGGTGTCCTTCCTGTTTGATAGTTTTCCTTCTAACAGTCAGGACCCTCAGCTGTAGGTCTGTTGGAGATTGCTTGAGGTCCACTCCAGACCCTGTTTGCTTGGGTGTGAGCAGCAGAGGCTGCAGAAGATAGAATATTGTTGAACAGCGAGTGTACCTGTCTGATTCTTGCTTTGGAGGCTTCCTCTCAGGGGTGTACTCCACCGTGTGATGTGTGGGGTGTGAGACTGCCCCTAGTGGGGGATGTCTTCCAGTTAGGCTACTCAGGGGTCAGGGACCCACTTGAACAGGCAGTCTGTCCCTTCTCAGATCTCAACCTCCGTGTTGGGAGATCCACTGCTCTCTTCAAAGTTGTCAGACAGTGTCGTTTGCGTCTGCAGAGGTTTCTGCTGCTTTTGTTGTTGTTTAGCTGTGCCCTGCCCCCAGAGGTGGAGTCTACAGAGAGAGGCAGGTTTCCTTGAGCTGCTGTGAGCTCCACCCAGTTCGAGCTTCCCAGCGGCTTTGTTTACCTACTTAAGCCCCTGCAATGGCGGTCGCCCCTCCCCCAGCCTCGCTGCTGCCTTGTGGTTTGATCACATACTGCTGTGCTAGCAATGAGGGAGGCTCCATGGGCGTGGGACCCTCCTGGCCAGGTGTGGGATATAATCTCCTGGAGTGCCTGTTTGCTTAAAGTGCAGTATTGGGGTGGGAATTACCCGATTTTCCAGGTGTTGTGTGTCTCAGTTCCCCTGTCTAGGAAAAGGGATTCCCTTTCCCCTTGCACTTCCCAGGTGAGGCAATGCCTTGCCCTGCTTCAGCTCTCGCTGGTCGGGCTGCAGCAGCTTACCAGCACCGATTGTCTGGCATTCCCTAGTGAGATGAACCCAGTACCTCAGTTGAAAATGCAGAAATCACTGGTCTTCTGTGTCGCTCGCGCTGGGAGTTGGAGACTGGAGCTGTTCCTATTCGGCCATCTTGCTCCAAAAGTTGGTTTTTTAAAAGAATAAGCAAGATGAATAGACTACTAGCTAGATTAACAGAGAAAGAAAAGAGCCAAATAATCACAATAAGAAATCACAACGGTGACATTACCACTGATCCCACAGACATACTGAAAATTCTTAGAAACTATGATGAACACCTCTATGTAGCTAAATTAGAAAATGTAAAGGAAATGGATAAATTCCTGGAAACACAGTTTCACAATATTGAATCAGGAAGAAATTGACATCCTGAACAGAGTAATATCGAGATCCAAAATTGAATCAGTAAAAATAAAAATAAAAAAACATACCAACCAACCAACCAAACAGCAACAACAGCAATGTAAAACTCCAGACTAGGTTGTTTCAGAGTGGAATTCTACCAGACATACAAAGAAGAGATGGCACCAAATCTACCTAAGCTATACATAAAAATCAAGGAGGAGGGACTCCTTCTTGACTTATTCTACAGAGCCAGCATTTCTCTAATACCAATACCTGGGAAAATTATGAAAGGGGGAAAAAAAACTAGGCCGCTATTCCTAATGAACATAGACACCAAAATCCTCAACAAAATACTAGCAAACCATATCCAGGAGCACATCAAAACTTAATTCACCAGATTCAAGTAGGCTTTGTTGCAGTGATACAAGGAAATTGTTTCAAAATACACAAATCAATAAATGGGATTCATCATATAAACATAATGAAAAACAAAGACTATACGATCATCTCAATAGGCTTGGAAAACTTTTTTGATAAAATCCAACATCCATTCATGAGAAAAATCCTCAACAAACTAGGAATCAAAGGAACATACCTCAAAATAATAAGCATCACCTATGATAAACCCACAGCCAACATTGTACTGTTGTTTTTTTCATGAACAATATAATTTCATACCTAGAAAACCCCAGAGTCTCTGTCCAAAAGCTCCTAGAACTTATAAATAACTTTATCAAAGTTTCAGGAAACAAAATCTACTTATAAAAATCAGTAACATTTGTATACACCTATAACGTACATGCTGAGAACAAAATCCAGAACGCAATCCCATTTACTGTCCCACAAAAAAGTAAAATACATGTTACCCAGGAAGTAAGACATCTCTACAAGGAGAACTAAAAAACACTGCTAAAAGAAATCATAGATTACACAAACAAATGGAAAAATATTCTATACTCTTGGATTGAAAGAATCAATATCATTGAACTAGCCATACTGCCCAAAGTAATCTATGGAATTAATGTTATTCCCACAAAAATATCATTAACATTCTTCACAGAACTAGAAAAAGTATTTTAAAATTCATATGGAACCAATAAACAGCCAGAATAGCCAAAGCAATCCTAAGGAAAAGGAACAAAGCTGGAGGCATCATATTACCTGACTTCAAACTATACTATAAGGCTGTAGTAACCAAACCAGCATGGTACTGGAACAAAAACAGTCATATAGACCAATGGAACAGAATACAGAACCTAGAAATAAAGTCATCCATTTCCACTCATGTGACCTTTGACAAAGTCGATCAACACAGGTAACGGTGAAAGGACTCATTGTTCAATAAATGGTGCTAGATAGCCACATGCAGAACAATGAAACTGGACCATTAACTTTCACCATATACAAAAACTAACTCAAGATGGATTAAAGATTAAAATGTGTGACCTCAATCTATAAGAATCCTAGAAGAAAACTTAGGAAACACCATTCTGGACATCAGCCTTGGGAAAGAATTTATGACTAAATCCTCAAATGCAATTGCAACAGAAACAAAATTGACAAGTGAGACCTGATTAAACCAAAGAGCTTCTGTACAGTAAAAGAAACTATCAACAGAATAAACAGACAACCTACAGAATGGGAAAAATATTCACAAACTATGCTTAAGATAAAGGGGTAATATACAGAATCCATAAGATACTTAAACAATTGATGAACCAATAATAATAAGACATACAATTGGCCAATAAACATACGACAAAATGCTCCATATCATTAATCATCAGAGAAATGCAAATCAAAAGCACAATTAGATATCATTTCACAACAGTCAGGGTGATTATTATTTAAAAAATGAAGAAACAGCAGATGTTGGTGAGACTGCAGAGAAAAGGGAATGCTTATACTCTTTTGGTGGAAATGTAAATCAGGTCATCCACTGTGGAAAGCAGTTTGGAGATTTCTCAAGAAACCTAACACTGAACTGTCATTTGACCCAACAACCCCATTACTGTGTATATATCCAAAAGAAAACAAACCATTCTCCCAAAGAAAGACACATGCATTTGTATGTTCATCACAGCACTATTCACAACAGCAGAAACATGGAATAACCTAGGTGCCCATCAATGGTGGATTTGAAAAAGAAAACGTGAGATTTCTATCTATCTATCTATCTACATATATATACACACACATATATATACACACACGTATCTCACATATATATCTATATATCTATATCTATACCATGTAGTGCTACTCAGTCCTAAAAGGAATAAAATCATGTCCTTTAGAGCCAGGTGCATGGAGCTGGAGGCCATTTTTTCTAAGTAAATGAACTCATGAACAGAAAAACAAGTACTGCATGATCTCTGTTATAAGTGGTAGTAAATATTGGGTACTCATGAACATAATGATGGCAGCAGTAGAAACTGGGACTACTAGAAGGGATACTGAGAGGGAAAGCCAGGGTTGAAAAATGACTACTGGGCACTATGCACAGTAACTGGGTGATGGGATCATCTGTACTCCAAACCTCAGCATTCTGCGATATATCCACATGACAAACCTGCGCATGTAACGCCTGAATCTAAAATAAAATTTTAAAATTAAAGAAATAAAAATTCCAAATGCAATAAAATTCAAGTCATTTTTGAGGACCTCCCATAAGTCATAGAAGAAGATGAAAAGTTCACTTCTTTTTTTTTTTTTTTTTTTTAAATAAATAAATTTATTTATTTATTATTATTATACTGTAAGTTGTAGGGTACATGTGCATAACGTGCAGGTTTGTTACATATGTATACTTGTGCCTTGTTGGTGTGCTGCACCCATCAACTCGTCATTTACATCAGGTATAACTCCCAATGCAATCCCTCCCCCCGCCCCCCTCCCCATGATAGGCCCCGGTGTGTGATGTTCCCCTTCCCGAGTCCAAGTGATCTCATTGTTCAGTTCCCACCTATGAGTGAGAACATGCGGTGTTTGGTTTTCTGTTCTTGTGATAGTTTGCTAAGAATGATGGATTCCAGCTGCATCCATGTCCCTACAAAGGACACAAACTCATCCTTTTTTATGGCTGCATAGTATTCCATGGTGTATATATGCCACATTTTCTTAATCCAATCTGTCACTGATGGACATTTGGGTTGATTCCAAGTCTTTGCTATTGTGAT
>NW_020258365.1:0-10782 GCF_003255815.1 Theropithecus gelada | reverse complement strand
AGAAAGAAAGAAAGAAAGAAAGAAAGAAAGAAAGAAAGAAAGAAAGAGAGAGAAAGAAAGAGAAAGAAAGAAAGAAAGAAAGAAAGAAAGAGAAAGAAAGAAAATAGGAAGGAAGGAGAGAGAGAGAAAAAGAGGGGAAAGAAAGAGAAAGAGAGAAAAAAGAAAAGAAAAGAAATAATCTACACTGAAAGTTGTGTAAGCTAAGTACACAGGGGATCCTGGGACTCAGCCTTCTGCTGCCAGCTCCTCCATGGTGGTGTCTTAGTTCAGCCCCAGTGTGGCATCTCCATCTCCACCCTCTGCTGGGAACTCACAATTCTCATGATGGCCCCATTTAGCGGAACACAAATTAGGGCCTGGGCAGGGAGAGCCCTGACATGTGTCTTACGGTGTTTCCTGGTCAATACTGCTTCAGCGGGCCCTTCTCTAGGCAAAGCACCTGTGGGCAGGACTGAGCCTATACACAGTTAGTCTCATCCAAGTGTCTGTTAAATGAGAAGTGTTAGTTCTGGGCAGGCAGGTTTGGGCGACAGGAACTTCAGAGAGTGCCAAAGGAGAAAAGAAGAATGCTACAAGAGAGAAGGCGGAGGGCACTGGGAACAGATGGTCCCAGGCCTCAGTCCATCCCCCTAAACTGGAGAGGCAGGAACCACGTGGGGATGTGGTCACTAGACTAGACCATGTCTGGGTGGTGAGACCCCAAGCATGTTTTTCTTGTTTTGTTTTGTTTTTGGTTTTTTGTTTTTGAGACAGAATCTTGCTTTGTCATGCAGGCTCGAGTGGTGTAGTGGTGTGATCTTGGTGCGATCTTGGTTCACTGTAATCTCCACCTCCCAGGTTCAAGTGATCCTCCTGCCCCAGCCTCTCATGTAGTTGGGATTACAGGCACATGCCACCAAGCCCAGCCGATTTTTGTATTTTTAGTAGAGATGGGATTTTGCCATGTTGGCCAGGCTGGTCTCCAACTCCTGATCTCAGGTGATGGACCCACCTCAGCCTCCCAAAGTGCTGAGATTATAGGCGTGAGCCACCGGGCCCAGTCAGACCCTGAGCACTTTGAAGATAGGACTGTCCTCCCTCCCTGCTGTCCCACCCCAGGCCTTAGTCAGCACAGCCTGGGCTGGCACATAGTAGGAGCTCATTAAATATTTCCCAAATTGAAGTGGAAGGGGCCTCAAGGCTGCCTAAGCTACTTTCCCATCAGGGCAGAAGCCTCCTCTACAAAGTCACCTGATGGATGACATGGCCTTTTCCTGGTCATGGTTCTTATTATCTCACAAGGTCATGCATATTGGGCAGCTAGAATGGACTATCTTTTTCTTTTTCTTTTTCTTTTTCTTTTTTTTTTTTGAGACAGGGTCTCACTGTCATGCAGGCTGGAGGGCAGTGGTGCAATCATAGCTCACTGCAGTCTTGAATGCCTGGGCTCGAGCAATCCTCCCACCTTAGTCTCCTGAGTAGTTGAGACTACAGGCACATGCCACCCACTCTCCACTCCCCTTCTCCGGTCAGAAAGGACTGTATTAGGAAGAGCTGAGCCACAAACAAACAATTCAGAAAAAAAAAAAAAGATCACAGCTGATGACCTATGTAGCCTGGCTTATGGAGAGGACATGGTGAGGAGCCCTCCATGGCTATTGAGTGTTCATTTTTGTTTGCTGGAACTTTGGTGGACCCTTCTCAGCCTTCCAGCCTTCCTATCCAACCTGGTTATCCTCTTCCTCATCACACCCCTGCCTCTACCCTCATCAGCCTACTGTCATAGACACAGCCAAGGAACTTTGAGGAAGTCTGGAGCCTGGCCTTTTAGGTTTCAATGAGAGACATGAAGCTCTGAGTTGGAAAATAAGTTGTCAAGATCTCACAGTCAGTAGCCACTAAGCTGGGACTGAAGGAGACAAGAATGCCTCTGCTTTTCCTAAACCAGACTTCTTCTTGGACAAAATCATATCAACCCCATTTTATAGGCAAAAGATTGACCCACTGGGAAATCATCTTGCTTGATCATGACAGAAAGAATGGAGTTAGCTCTCTTCCTCACTGGATTGTCTGCACAGGGAGCCATCACATTGAGATTTGGCCAGTTATTTCTCTTCCTCTTAATTGCCTTGGCTCCAAGTAACCCTGTGGATTTTTTAAATCTCACTTTGTTCTTGGAGGATTTCTCAGCAGGGTGGGCATTAAAACTTAGCGGAACTTCAGAACAATGATTTGCCTTTAAACACTTGGCTTTAGGAAGCCCCACCCCAGGATAAGCTGATGGGGCCTGCTTCCTCTGGATGGGAAGCTCTGCCCCGGGTATGAAGGAGGAGGGCAGGATGCAACCCCGTCCCACCCTCCCCACTCCAGGTAGTAGCTCTTCCTTGGTCCTGAGCTTTCTCTTCCTTGGGATAGCTGTGAGGACCAGGCTCTGGGGCCTCCAAAGTGCTAGAGGGTAAATCCCTCTCCCTCTGCTCCACTCTCTGAGGAGAGCTCACTGGGAAACAGGAAGGTCCATCTTTTTTTTTTTTTTTTTTTTTTTTTTTTTTTTTTTTTTTGAGACGGAGTCTCGCTCTGCCGCCCAGGCTGGAGTGCAGTGGCCGGATCTCAGCTCACTGCAAGCTCCGCCTCCCGGGTTCGCGCCATTCTCCTGCCTCAGCCTCCCGAGTAGCTGGGACTACAGGCGCCCGCCACTGCGCCCAGCTAGTTTTTTGTATTTTTTAGTAGAGACGGGGTTTCATCGTGTTAGCCAGGATGGTCTCGATCTCCTGACCTCGTGATCCGCCCGTCTCGGCCTCCCAAAGTGCTGGGATTACAGGCTTGAGCCACCGCGCCCGGCCGAAGGTCCATCTTTTGAATAAGTTTTTTTCCTCAAACTCACCCATAGGTCATTGGAAACCTCCTGAAACCCCAACTATATCTCCTTGACTAGGGATGTCCTCTCTGAGTGGATGTTAAAGGATCTCATATATTTATATTTATATTTTTATATATATATATACACACAAATATATAACCCTCAATGTCTTGCCAGTCTACCCCCATGTCTTCTCAACCCCCTTGCTCTGTTTGCCTGCAGGGCTGCAATAGTAGCAGTAATGACAGCGAGACCATCCAGAGGACGTACTATAGCCTTTATGTGTATTAATCCTCATACAACACGATGAGATAGATACAATATTATCCCCACTCTGCAGATGAGAAAACAGGCTTGCAAAAGTTAAAATGACCGAGCTAACAAGTGATGGAATCAATATTTATTTATTTATTTATTTATTATTACTTTATTATATATTTATTTATTTTTTCAAGAGAGGTTCTCGCTCTGTCACCCAGGCTGGCATGCGGTGGCATGATCATGACTCACTTGCAGCCTCAACCTCCTGGGCTCGAGCGATCATTTCACCTCAGCCTCCTGGGTAGCTGAGACTATAGGTACACGCCACCACACCCAGTTACATTTTGTATTTCTAGTAGAGACAGGGTTTCACCATGTTGGCCAGGCTAGTCTTGAACTCCTGGATTCAAGCGGTCCACTCGCCTCAGCCTCCCCAAGTGCTGGGATTACTGGCGTGAGCTACCACACCTGGCCCATATGTTCTTATGTACACACATGCACACACACATGCACTCTCAGTCATTTATGTGCATGCTTGTGTGTACACATGCCAATCCACACAACATACATGTGCACAACCCATGCACACACCCATGCATATCTGGGCATGAAGCTGCAATAGCTTTCCAGCTACCACAGTACACTCAGGAGCTTGAACCTCTCTTGAAGGAGGAAAAGAGCCTTTCTCTGTCATAACATCTGAGAGTGGGTCAGAAAACTGGGTGTTTCAACACCCTACTCTCAAAGGTGCATTTTAAACATCCTTCTATATATGAAGAAGGAAGCAGACTCCAATTGCAGAAAATGAGAGCAAAAAAGGATCATGGTACTTTGTTTAAAATGAGTTTTGCAAGACCCTTGAGGCCCAAACTAATTTTGGAAATGGTTTGTTTTGGCTGGCCTGTGCCAGTCCTCAGAAGTTAAAGCCTTTTTAGGCAACTATGAGACTTGCAGCAAGTTCAAGGGACTGTTACTTTTCCCTACTCAAAGGTTAGAGAACTAAGAGCTTAAAACTTGGTTTACTCGGCCGGGCGCGGTGGCTCAAGCCTGTAATCCCAGCACTTTGGGAGGCCGAGACGGGTGGATCACGAGGTCAGGAGATCGAGACCATCCTGGCTAACACGGTGAAACCCTGTCTCTACTAAGAAATACAAAAAACTAGCCGGGCGAGGTGGCGGGCATCTGTAGTCCCAGCTACTCGGGAGGCTGAGGCCGGAGAATGGCATGAACCCGGGAGTCGGAGCTTGCAGTGAGCTGAGATCCGGCCACTGCACTCTAGCCTGGGCTACAGAGCGAGACTCCGTCTCAAAAAAAACAAAACAAAAACAAAACAAAAAAAAAAACTTGGTTTACTCTCCAGTTATTTCACAGATATTACCATTCAGTAGGGCCCCTTTTGAGGTCCAATAAAGGATCCTGTTATATCCTCCACACACACTAATGATTAAGTTTGCCACCCTTATTTTACTAGGCTGGAAACATATTTAACATTTATTCCCTAAAAATGTGACATAAAATTAAACAAAGCCCAAAGTCACTGTCTTGGATCTAGTTTCCATCCAGAGGAGATGTATTGAACATCATTAAAACATCAGGTGGTGACAGGGACATATTTAGAGTCTTTGGGCTCTTGGAAGGGTCAGCTACCCATCTGGTGTTCTGTGACATTCCTTCTCTTGCTGTATTAATTGTGTCAGTAGGCTGAAGGCAGAGTGAAGAGCAAAGCCCTTGGATTCATGGAGAAGCTGGAACCTGCAGTATCTTTCCTGCCTCATCTTTCCTCCCCACCCTCATGGCAAGTGCACCAGTTCAGGCCTCCAAGGTCCTCAGCTCAGGTCTGTCTTCCATTCCGTGACCATCATTATTTTTCAGAAATGTAGCTGTGCTCACATCCCTCCCCACCTGATATGGTTTGACTGTGTCCCCACCCAAATCTCAAATTGTAGCTCCCATAATGCCCATGTCATGGGAGGGACCTGGTGGGAGGTAACTGAGTGATGAAGCCAGGTCTTCCTCATGCTGTTCGTATGATAGTGAATAAGTCTCATGAGATCTGATGGTTTTATAAAGGGGAGTTTCCCTGCACATACTCTCTTTGCCTGCCGCCTTGTAAGATGTGACTTTGCTCCTCCTTCGCCTTCTGTCATGATTGTGAGGCCTCCCTCGCCATGTGGAACTGTGAGCCAATTAAATCTCTTTCCTTTATAAATCACCCAGTCTTGGGTATGTCTTTTTTTGCAGCGTGAGAATAGACTAATGTACCACCTCAACTGCATTCCTTGCATTTCTGTTGTGTGGCAGGCATGGTCCTTGGGCTGGAAAGACTAAGATGGAAAGACCCAGTCCCTGCCATCAGGCAGTCTTGGAGGTGGTTTTCTGTCTGGGTAATCTGATTTCCAGCACTGCTCCTTCCTCTCCCTTTTCTTACTACATGAGGCCTCTCCTGGGTAGGTGGCCAGGATGTTCCATTTCCACCCTGAATTCTGGGTGTTCTGCCAGAGCTTCCTCTCCAGTCCCTGGGTGGGAGAGGGCTGTGGTAGTGTCAGGTCACCTATGGGAGCTCACCCAGCCATTCAGGAAACGCACTTGAATCAAGTAGAAGCCTATAAAAGAGAATGTTTTTAAAATAATTCTCTGGAAAGTTCCAGAAGGGTCTTAGGGTAATCATCCACCCAGAGTTATAAATGTAAGCCCTGGTAGCTTGTAGACATGCTGCGGTATTTTGTTATGGCAGCTCTAGCAAATGAATATACTTGGGTACCACCAGGTCAAGGCATAGAACAAGAGAGCCCCTGACTTGCAGCTGATGGGTGTGGAGCAAAGATCAACTCCCAGAACCAGGTCCATGGCAGGGCTCGGGATCAGAGCCTCCCAGCAGAGTCAGACAGCAAGAGGGCTTGAGGAAGGGAGAGTCTAAAGATGACTGTTGGGGGACAACTCACCAAGCCTGTGGGTGTGGGGTGGCAGAGGGGAGACAGCACAATGGAGAACACAAAGATGACCAGAGCAAGACCAGTGATGCAGGATGGGGGAGTAGGAGGTGGTCAGGATGGAGTCCAGGGCCAGGACACTCAATGCTCTTGGCAGGCTGTTTGTGAGTAGGGTGAGGGGGTTGGTTTGTTTAGAGGGTTTGAGTCTAAACTGCTGTGGGGCTAAATGTGCTGAAAGGAGAAGGATAAAGATATTAGTTATGTAGTTTTCATATTGCTTTATGACCCAGTGTTGCTTTCAAGAGTGCTTGTGTGATGGGAAACAAAAAAGCCTGAAGTTTCTCAAGTTTAAAAACCCATTTGGGAGTTTGGCTGGACCCACTCCAGAAGTCTGGAAGTAAAACACAAATCCTGTTTGTCTAGTCTTTTGGGATGTATCCATAACTTAGCATCAGAGTGGATACATCCCCAAGTCTTCCTCCACTGTCATGTGCAAATTCATCTATCTCTGTCCTGGACACAAATGCAAAATTTTAAAGCACTCACAACTCAAAATAACCACAGAATCACTCTGATGATTTGATATACAATGGGAATAAAAGTTACTAATGGGAGTTCCTCCTCTCCTCTCTCCCCTCAGCTGCTAAAGGAACCTGGCTCTGGCAGGCTCCATTTCTTTCCCTTCCTTACCCTTAAGGGAAAGTTCAGTATTTGCCAGCCCAGTAGCTAGGTATTTATAATACTGAATTGGGAAAATAAGTAGGAAGAGATAAGCTGGAGAGGCAGGAGGGAAAGGAAAGGAGAAAAAAGACAGAGGTTGAGCTGCCTAGACTTGAGGGAGAGGAGGAAGAGGGTGAGAGAAAGGGAGAGAAGAAGAGAGATGTGAGGGGAGAAAGAGAGAGGGAGGGAGTAAAAGAGAGAGGAGGAGAAGAAAGGGAGAAGAGAGAAAGTGAAAAAGAAGAGGGAGAGAGAGGGAAGGAGAGAGAGAAAAACAGAGGGAGAGAAGAAAGGGAGAGAGGAAGGGGAGGGAGAATGAGGAGAGGAAGGAGGAGAGAGAACAGTGGTTTGAGGGGAGGAATCAGAGTAGACAGTGATAGTTTTGGCATTTGGCCCTCCCAACTCTGACTCCCGCTTATTATGTTAATAGAACTCCAATTTCCCTTTGGGCTGCTACCCTCTTCTATTCCTAGTTTATGCAACTCACACAGAGGTGCCTCCATTCCTAAGTTTCCTTCCTCAGGAGGTGGTCAGAGTCCCACTGACAAGTTTAGGGATGGGCATGTGATAAATGCAGGTGACAGAGTTGACCCAATGAGAGCTAGCCCTGGGACTTCCCTTAGAATGCTAGGGAAAGGAAACTTTTCTCAATGAGTTTGCTAAATTGCTCAATTGCTAAATAATGCCTGGGAGTCCTGGTGGCCACCTCTTAGGGGAAACACTTTCCAGAAGAGAAAGTCCACAGAGAGGAAGGCAAAGCTGGGAAATGGAGTCCAAGCCAAAACAACGACTCCTGGACTTTTCAAATTTGCAAGAAGATATTCTCTCTCTCTCTTTTTTTTAAAGGCACTTTGAATTAGGATTCTGTCATGTGTGACCAAAAGAGTACTGAACAAGAGGAGCAACTGCAGGGGACAGAAGAAGGATCTTCATTGATGTTCTTCAAGAATTAAAAGGAGGGAGTGTATATTTAGGGCAACTTGAATCTATGCTCCTGGGTTGCAGTCCCCAGGCTTGGCCCAAATAAACTCTCTCTCTCTCTCTCTCTCTCTCTCTCTCTCTCTCTCTCTCTCCATATATATATATATATATATGAATTTAAAAGAAAAGATTGAAACTCCTTTGAATGGTTTTTGGAAGCTACACTATGCTTCCGTGCATGCGACATTTCACCAAGACTGTGTGGTCTTCCCAAGTGTGGTCCCAGGATTTAGTAGAGTCATTTACTACAGGACTCATAGCATTAGGAAATGCTATGGTCAGAAGAGATGCTAAAGTCATCTAGTTGCATTCTCTCTTTAGTGCTTACACCTCTTCAAGTATTTTGAAAAACTCTGATTACATTTGCATCCTTCCAGGGATAAGGAACTTACTTTCATAGAGGCAGCCTGTTATGGATTGAATTGTGTTCATCAAAAAGACATTTTGAATGCAAAAATTAGCTGGTTGTGGTGGTGGTGCATGCCTGCAGTCCCAGCTACTCAGGAGGCTGAGATAGGAGGATCACTTGAGCCCAGGAAGGCTGCAGTGAGTTGTGATCACACCACTGCACTCCAGCCTGGGCAACAGAAGTAGACCCTGTCTCAAAATAAATAAACAAAGTAAATAAAATTAAAAAGATGTTTTGAAATCTTAACCCCTAGTACCTCAAAATATGACCTTATGTGGAAACAGGATCTTTGCAGATGTAGCCAAGTTAAGATGAGGTCATCAAGGTGGGCCCTAATCCAATATAACTGGGAGTCCTTACTAAGAAGAGAGACAGACAGCCAAGAAGACGGCTACATGAAGACAGAGGCAGAGGTGACAGTTATGCTACCACAAGCCAAGCAATGCTTCAGGGAGTAGAAGCTGAGAGAGGCCAGGAAGCACCCCTAGACCTTCAGAGAGGGTATAGCCCTGCCAACCCCTTGATTTTGGACTTTTAGGCTCCAGAACTGTGAGAGAAGAAATTAATCTCAACCCAGAAAAAAACAGGGTTGTTTCAAGCCACCCAATATGTGGTACTTTGCTATGGCAGTCCTAGGAAACCAATGCACAGCCCACTGCATTTTTAGCAACTTTCAGGTCAGAATGTTCTTCTTGATACTGAGCTAGAATTTAACTTTATGTAACTACTGGTCCTAGCGTGGCCTTCTGGAGTCAAACACATGTCTATTCTTCCTCTACAAAACAGCCTTCAAGCATTCCAGGATGTGATTATGTCCCAGCTGAGACATCCGTTTGTTTATATTCCTAGGTCATTCACCATCCCCGTGTCATTTAAAGCCTGGTGTCTGCAGCCATAGAGCTGTTTGCTCTTTCCTTAGCAGCCACCAGAGCTACGTTGCACAAGCTACCCTCGATACCTTCTTCTTTGAGATGTATGCCAGCAAGGCTTAAAATGGACTGCAGCTCAGTATTAGGGGGAGGAGTTACTCCCTCTGAGAATCTTCAAAAGTGACACCTTTTTATTCATAATCTTAAAGACATGTGGTGGCCAAGTGTGCTGGCTCACGCCTGTAATCCTTATACCTTGGGAGGCCAAGATAGGAGGATTGCTTGAGTCCAGGAGTTCTAGACCAGCCTAGGCAACATAGGGAGGCCCCATCTCTAAAAAAATTTAAAAAAATTTTTTTTTAATTAGCTGGGTGTAGCGGTGCTTGCCTGTCGTCCCAGCTACTCGGGAGGCTGAGGTAAGAGGATGCCTTGAGCCCTGGAAGTTGAGGCTGCAGTGAGCCGTGATCATGCCACCACACTCCAGTCTGAGTGGCAGAGGGAGACCCTGTCTAAAAAAAAAAAAAAAAAAAAAAAGTGATGATGGTTAAGGCTTTGATAAAAAGCTCTTAAAAAGCTCTTAAAGGAAGAAGAAAAACTGTGAGACATAGAGAAAGTGTTGTCACAGGTAGCACTTAAAAAAAACCTGGCTCCCTTCCCCACCAGGGATGCAGAAATGTTGCTCTCTGCACCAGTCCCACCCCAGGCGAGCTGCTTCAAGATCCCCCAACAGTCAGAAACAGAGGTAAGGGGTAATTGCCCTAGGGAGCCCGTATCCCTGGGCCCTAACTTAGAGGAATTCCCTACTAGCCCAAGATAGCCCTCTTACACTAGTTGAAAACAAAAAAAACAGCACCAAAAGGAAATTTGGAAAATGCGGAAAAAGCCTCTCAACGTTGTCTTCTAATTTTTTTCTCCAAGAGTAAAAGTATTACCACAGATTTACAGGATTCTGGGTTCATGCTTATCTCACAAGGAACAAAAGGCAAAGTATTCTGGCAAATGTGTCATTTTCTGGCAATGCCACTGATGCAGCTTTACATTCCCATACCCAAATGATCTGTGGCTTTAGTCTGATGCCTATTGCAGTAAAGCGAAGTTGCCTTTGTTCCACCTAGCCAGATGGCTTCACTTTTACTTTGACAGAGAGTTGAATTTTTGAGCCATTTTAAAGGTAGCTCTTATAACAAGGACTAAGAATCTGAACACCTGGCTCTGAACTCCACTCTGTGACCCTGCTTTTTAGATTGAGATCAACTTGGGGTGCCCTTACATAGGGTCACTAATGGAAAGAGCTTTGACAACACTATACAGAAATATGTGGGCTCACTGTGCCACACCTGTTCTGACACACTGAAGTGCAGCCTGTTGCATCTTCATGAAGACATCTAGCCAACCCCTAAGAAAACAATGCATTCATGCAAGGCACGGTGGCTCACGCCTGTAGTCCCAGTGCTTTAGGAGGCCAAGACAGTCAGATCACTGGAGATCAGGAGTTCGAGACCAGCCTTGCCAACATGGCTGGAACCCTGTCTCTACCAACAATAGAAAAATCAGCTGGGCTCTGTAATCCCAGTTACTCAGGAGGCTGAGGCACGAGAATCACTTGAACCCAGGAGTCAGAGGTTGCAGTGAGCCAAAATCATACCACTGCACTCCAGCCTGAGTGACAGAGTGAGACCCTGCAAAGAAAGCAAGCAAGCGGGGGTGGGGAGGGAGGGAGGGAGGGAAGGATGAAGGAAGGAAGGAAGGAAGGAAGGAAGGAAGGAAGGAAGGAAGGAA
>NW_020258364.1:2383-6386 GCF_003255815.1 Theropithecus gelada | reverse complement strand
GGCCACTCGGACACCCAGACCAGGTGGCCTACATAATTACTTGGGAAGATCTGGTCCGAAACCCTCCTTTTTGGGTGAAACCCTTCCTCCATTCCCCTTCCCCATCCCAATCTACCCTCCTTGCCTTAGAGGCCCCAAAGAACCGGAATTCAGATCCGCAAAAGCCGGTTCTCCCAGATGAGCCCCAGAGGGACCTCCTCCTTCTTGACCCCCTGCCTCCTGCACCTGAAAACCGCCTCCTGAGACCTCCGCCTTACGCTTCCCCCTCGGCCCCTACCCTTTCCCCAACTTCCCCCTCGGCCCCTACCCTTTCCCCAGCTTCCCCCACGGTCCCTACCCTGTCCCCAACTTCCCCCTCGGCTCCCTCCATGTCTCCCTCTCCGGTCCCACCCGAACTCACCCCTCAAGCTCCGCCAGCAACACCTCGCCTCCGCCTGCGGCGGACTGAGGACCTAGATGGCTCTCCCACTTGGCGATCCTCCCTTTTTCCCCTCCGCACCGTCAATCGTACAGTCCAATACTGGCCTTTCTCTGCCTCTGACCTCTACAACTGGAAGACCCATAACCCTTCCTTTTCCCAAGACCCTCAGGCCCTAACCTCGTTGATAGAATCCATTCTCCTCACCCACCAGCCCACCTGGGATGATTGCCAGCAGCTCTTGCAGGTCCTCCTAACCACTGAAGAGAGGCAGCGAGTCCTCCTGGAGGCCCGGAAAAATGTGCCAGGACCAGGGGGCCTCCCAACCCAACTCCCCAATGAAATAGACGAGGGATTTCCCCTCACCCGCCCGGACTGGGACTATGAAACGGCACCAGGTAGGGAGAGTCTCCGAATCTATCGCCAGGCTCTGTTGGCGGGTCTCAAAGGGGCAAAAAAACGCCCCACAAATTTGGCCAAGGTAAGAACTATAACTCAGGAAAGGGACGAAAGCCCGGCAGCCTTCATGGAAAGGCTACTGGAAGGGTTCCGAATGTATACCCCATTCGACCCAGAGGCCCTAGAACATAAGGCCACCATAGCTATGGCATTCATAGACCAAGCTGCATTAGATATCAGAGGGAAACTCCAGAGGCTGGATGGGATCCAGACCTATGGATTACAGGAATTGGTTAGGGAGGCAGAAAAAGTATATAATAAGAGAGAAACCCCTGAGGAAAGGGAAGCCAGGTTAGCGAAGGAACAGGAGGAGCGAGAGGAGGGATCGAAAGAGGGATAAGCATTTAACAAAAATCCTGGTGGCAATAGTGAAAGAGAAAGGACCAGGGAGAGAGGGAAAAAAGCGAAGGCGGCCAAAAGTAGAAAAAGACCAGTGTGCCTACTGCAAAGAACGAGGACATTGGATCAAAGATTGCCCCAAGCGTCCCAAAGACCAAAAGAAACCTGCCGCTGTCCTCACCCTAGGTGAAGATAGCGAATAGGGGAGTCAAGGCTCTGGAGCCCCCCCCCGAGCCCCGGCTAACTCTCTCTGTAGGGGGGCAACCCACCACCTTCTTGGTGGACACTGGCGCCCAACATTCAGTTTTGACAAAGGCAGACGGGCCCCTGTCTTCCCGCACATCCTGGGTCCAGGGGGCAACAGGGGGAAAATTGCACAAGTGGACTAACCACCGGACAGTTAATCTTGGACAAGGAATGGTGACACATTCCTTCTTGGTGGTACCTGAATGCCCCTACCCCCTCCTAGGGCGAGATCTTCTGACCAAGCTCGGAGCCCAAATCCACTTCTCCGAGACTGGGGCCCAGGTTTTAAATCGGGACGGTCAGCCCATCCAAATTTTAACTGTGTCTCTGCAAGATGAGCATCGGCTTTTCGACGCTCCGGTCATCACTAGCCTCCCCGATGTTTGGTTGCAAGACTTTCCCCAAGCTTGGGCGGAAACGGGAGGACTCGGGCTAGCTAAGTATCAAGCCCCAATCATAATTGATCTAAAGCCCACGGCGGTGCCCGTGTCTATCAAGCAATATCCCATGAGCCGAGAGGCTCATATAGGAATTCGGCAGCACATTAACAAATTTCTAGAACTCGGAGTGTTGCGACCTTGTCACTCGCCCTGGAACACTCCTCTTCTGCCAGTAAAAAAGCCTGGTACTCAGGATTACAGGCCTGTCCAAGACCTGAGAGAAATTAACAAAAGAACCATGGACATCCATCCCACGGTCCCCAATCCTTACAACTTACTCAGCACCTTAAAACCAGGCTATAACTGGTATACAGTATTAGATTTAAAAGATGCTTTCTTCTGTTTGCCTCTGGCCCCCCAAAGCCAAGAACTCTTTGCCTTTGAGTGGAAAGATCCTGAGAAAGGAATTTCGGGCCAATTGACCTGGACCCGGCTTCCCCAAGGATTCAAGAACTCTCCCACTCTCTTCGATGAGGCTCTTCATCGAGACCTGACCGACTTCCGGACCCAAAATCCAGAAGTGACCTTACTCCAATATGTAGATGACCTCCTCCTGGCTGCCCCTACAAAGGAAACCTGCATACAAGGTACCAGACATCTACTCCAGGAACTGGGTGAAAAAGGATACCGGGCATCTGCCAAGAAGGCACAGCTCTGCCAGACCAAGGTAACATATCTGGGGTATATCCTGAGTGAAGGGAAAAGGTGGCTCACCCCTGGGCGCATAGAGACAGTGGCTCGCCTTCCACCACCATGAAGTCCCAGGGAGGTACGTGAATTCTTGGGAACTGCTGGGTTCTGTCGCTTGTGGATACCCGGTTTTGCTGAATTGGCCGCCCCCTTTACGCACTCACCAAGGAAAGCACCCCTTTCACCTGGCAGACAGAGCATCAATTGGCTTTTGAGGCACTAAAAAAGGCACTCTTGTCTGCCCCAGCCCTTGGGTTACCGGACACCTCAAAGCCCTTTACCCTCTTCCTGGACGAAAGGCAAGGGATTGCCAAAGGAGTCCTGACCCAAAAATTGGGGCCTTGGAAAAGACCGGTAGCGTACCTGTCCAAGAAGCTGGACCCTGTGGCGGCCGGCTGGCCCCCATGTCTTCGTATCATGGCAGCCACCGCTATGCTGGTCAAGGACTCTGCTAAGTTAACCCTTGGGCAGCCACTAACTGTTATTACCCCACATACTCTAGAGGCCATAGTGCGGCAGCCCCCGGACCGGTGGATAACCAACGCACGCCTAACCCACTACCAGGCCCTCTTACTGGACACGGACCGCGTCCAGTTTGGCCCTCCGGTCACCCTAAACCCTGCTACGCTGCTGCCGGTACCAGAAGACCAACCAAGCCCACACGATTGTCGGCAAGTACTGGCTGAGACCCATGGAACACGAGAAGACCTTAAAGACCAAGAGCTCCCAGACGCGGATCACACCTGGTACACAGACGGCAGCAGTTACCTTGACTCAGGTACTCGGAGGGCGGGAGCAGCGGTAGTAGACGGACACAACACCATTTGGGCACAATCACTACCTCCTGGCACGTCTGCACAGAAGGCTGAGTTAATAGCACTAACCAAGGCCCTAGAGCTGTCCAAGGGAAAGAAAGCTAACATTTATACTGATAGCCGATATGCCTTTGCAACGGCTCATACTCATGGAAGTATCTATGAAAGAAGAGGTCTCCTAACCTCAGAAGGAAAGGAAATCAAGAACAAAGCTGAAATAATTGCCTTATTAAAGGCCCTTTTTCTTCCTCAAAAAGTGGCTATAATTCACTGCCCCGGGCATCAGAAAGGACAGGATCCAGTCGCAGTAGGAAACAGACAGGCTGACCAAGTGGCCAGGCAAGCCGCCATGGCGGAAGTACTGACCCTAGCCACAGAACCTGACAACACCAGCCACATAACTATTGAACATACTTATACCTCCGAAGACCAGGAAGAAGCAAGAGCCATAGGGGCTACAGAAAACAAAGACACTAGAAACTGGGAAAAAGAAGGGAAAATAGTCCTTCCCCAAAAGGAAGCCCTGGCAATGATCCAGCAGATGCATGCCTGGACACACTTGGGTAATCGAAAGCTAAAATTGTTAATTGAAAAAA
>NW_020258364.1:0-2284 GCF_003255815.1 Theropithecus gelada | reverse complement strand
GGAGTCTATTGGGAAATAGACTTCACTGAAGTAAAACCTCACTATGCTGGATATAAGTACTTACTGGTGTTTGTAGATACCTTTTCAGGATGGGTAGAAGCCTACCCCACCCGGCAAGAAACGGCACACATAGTAGCCAAGAAAATTTTGGAAGAAATCTTTCCTAGATTTGGACTTCCCAAGGTAATTGGGTCAGACAACGGGCCGGCCTTCGTTTCTCAGGTAAGTCAGGGGCTCGCCAGGATATTGGGGATTAATTGGAAATTACATTGTGCCTATAGACCCCAGAGCTCAGGACAGGTAGAAAGAATGAATAGAACAATAAAAGAGACCCTTACTAAATTGACCTTAGAGACTGGTTTAAAAGATTGGAGACGCCTCCTATCCTTAGCTCTGTTAAGGGCCCGAAATACGCCTAACCGTTTTGGGCTCACTCCATATGAAATCCTCTACGGAGGACCTCCCCCTTTGTCAACGTTGCTTAACTCCTTCTCCCCCTCCGATCCTAAGACTGACCTACAGGCCCGGCTAAAAGGACTCCAAGCAGTACAGGCCCAAATCTGGGCCCCCTTGGCAGAACTGTACCAACCAGGACATCCACAGACCAGTCACCCCTTCCAGGTGGGAGACTCTGTCTACGTTAGACGGCACTGCACTCAAGGACTAGAGCCTCGGTGGAAAGGACCCTACATCGTTCTCCTGACCACGCCCACAGCCATAAAGGTTGACGGAATCTCCACTTGGATCCACGCATCCCACGTCAAGGCTTCTCCAGAGACGCCCAGACCAACACCACCTGAGATATGGAGACTCCGACGCTCCGAGAACCCGCTCAAGATAAGACTCTCTCGTATCTAACTCTCTGCTTATTGTTTGCCCTTCTTCCCTGCGCCGTCTCTAGTATAGCTTTTGACGCTAACCCCCACCGGCCATTTAGCCTGACCTGGCAGATAATTAATTTTAATAATCAAGAGGTCTTAAATGAGACCTCCGAGAATGCTCCTATAGGGACTTGGTTTCCAGACCTCTATTTCAACCTAGAAAAAATAGCAGGAAAGATAAAAGACACAGGCCCCCGGTTTACTGGTCCCACAGGAGTCCTATTAGGGACTCCTCAGGATGGACAAGAATGGAAAAGACAGGCTAGAAGGGTATCCATCAGCCGGAACGGGTTTTATGCCTGTCCCGGATTCAGGACAGGACAAATGAAAAAAACTTGTGGAGATCTGAGTCACTTATATTGCAAAAGCTGGTCCTGTGTGACTACTAATGATGGAGAGTGGAAATGGGCCACAAAACCTTGGTACATAACCATGTCCTTTGTCCAGCCCTGTACCACAACCCGATATTCGGAAAATTGCAACCTGGTCCGCATCAAGTTTGAAGATGCAGCAAAATCTGATAACAGATGGATAACAACAGGGTTAATATGGGGCCTCTATTTATACCAGCACAACCCGCCTAAAATTCCCCTCCAAATCAGACTATTGGTCAATCCGGACACTGCCCCTGTTATAGTAGGGCCAAACCAGGTCTTATTAGAAGCTAGGAAGCCCCCGGTTCCCATATCTGAGAAGCCCCAATTAAAGGCTCCTCAAAGTACTTCCCCACCCTTGATCTCCGCCTCCTCTGAATACGCATCCTCAACTCAAGACATCACCCGATGGGCCCCTAACCCGGAAATAGAAAACAGGCTCCTGAATCTCATAAAAGGTTCCTATCTTGTCTTAAATCAGACAAGGCCAGAATTCACCTCCTCTTGCTGGTTATGCCTAGCAACAAGTCCTCCTTATTACGAAGGCATCGCCTCCACTGCTAAGTTCATCAATTCCACTAATCCTACTGGATGCGCGTGGGAACAACGCAATAAACTGACCCTGGCTGAAGTTTCTGGGTCAGGAACTTGCATAGGCCAAGTACCCCCTAGTCATCAGCATCTCTGTAATGTAACCCTGGCAGTACCCAGTTCCAATCACTACTTGGTCCCCTCTGAGGTGGACTGGTGGGCGTGCGACACTGGGCTCACCCCCTGTATATCCACAGCTGTTTTTAACAGCGGCACCCACTATTGCGTGTTGGTACAAGTTGTTCCCCGAGTCTACTATCATTCTGGAGACTCTTTTGATCTTCGGTATGAACAAAAAACTCATATAAGACCTAAAAGAGAACCTATCTCCCTCACCCTCGCTGTCATGTTAGGAATTGGAGTAGCGGCTGGAGTTGGGACCGGGACGGCAGCCCTGGTACATGGTAAATACCATCTGCACCAACTTAGAGAAGCCAT
>NW_020258363.1:0-6387 GCF_003255815.1 Theropithecus gelada | reverse complement strand
CGGGAGAGCAGGTTTATGGCAGCAAGAGTTTTATCTTACTTAAACACATCTCGTGACCTTGCCTCAGAACTTACAAAATCTCTGGTATGTGCAAAACAAAATCTCTGGTACGTGCAGAAAAACAGGTACTTCACAGAACTTACAAAATCTCTGGTATGTGCAAAGATTAGAGAGCAGAACAAAAGGGTGTAGCGGGGTGGGGGCGGGTACACATCTATCTTTGTGTCCTTTCATTTCCCCCTCCCATAAGTAACTGGATGTCCAATCTTGGATTTCCAGAGTCTTATAATATAGCCTCACTTTCTGGGTGCAGGAGAGGCTGGTGATGGCTACGGAGGACCATTAGTTGGATGGTATCAAACCTTTCTCTGACAAATTGTAAAATTTTATTTACCACACAGGGGCCTATAGTGAATAGAAGCAGTAAAGACATTAGGGGGCCTAAAAGGGGTGCCAGAAGGGAAAACATTGAAGAGCTCCACCAATAATTCTTACAATTATATTCAGTCTGATCATATTCAAAACAGATCATGGGTATCCCCGGTTGGGCAATCTGGAACTTAGTGAAATTGAGGTAAACTATAGTATTACACCCGGAGGGGGGGCAGTCTGTGCTAGCTAGCAGTTTACCCGCTTGGGGGGTTTCCCCGGGGTGAGTTTTGTTCTCATAGAGCCAGAACCTCCAGACATAGGGATTAGACGGCGCAGCAGTTAGGAGAGTCAGATGTATAAGGCATAAAAGCATAGGCAAGCTAGACATGGTTACGGCTATGTGGGTGACGGCGCAGGGTTAGCTTTAAGGGATTGTTCTTAGCTTTGTCTACAGTCCATGTAACCGGCGCTCCAGACGGCTCGAGAAGGTCAGATGTTGGGTCCACTGGTTTGACGTGTGTGTAGTGGATCCACGAAGCGATGCCTTCTACTTTGAGAGCGGTGGGAGTAGTCAGGAGTACTTGCAGTGGTCCTTTCCACCTGGGTTGAAGAGTTTCTTGCCGGTGGCGCTTGACTAGGACCCAGTCTCCCGGCTGGAACGGATGAGGCGTCGGCGGAGGTCATGCCTCGTACAGTTCTCGTAGTCTGGGCCAAATTTCCTGGTGAATTTTCTGTAAGGCTTGTAAGGAGAACAAGAGCTCAGAGACATTTTCAGTTTCAGGTTTGAGTAAGTCATCTTTTAGACTGGGGACCAGGGGTGGGGGTGTGCCATACATGATTTCATATGGTGTGAGGCCCAGTCTGTAAGGGGTATTTCGGGCCCGGAACAGAGCGTAGGGGAGAAGTACTACCCAATTAACGCCAGTCTCCATGGTCAATTTAGTTAAGGTCTCCTTTAGAGTCCGATTCATCCTTTCTACCTGTCCTGAGCTTTGGGGCCTATAAGCACAATGTAATTTCCAATTTGCCCCAAGAATGGAAGCCAAATCCTGACTTACCTTAGCAACGAAGGCTGGTCCATTGTCTGACCCTATTTGGACGGGAAAGCCATACCTGGGGAGGATTTCTTCCAAAATTTTCTTTGCTACAACCTGAGCAGTTTCTCTCTTAGTTGGGAACGCTTCTGTCCATCCTGAAAAAGTATCTACAAAGACAAGTAAGTACTGATACCCATATTTTCCAGGCTTTATCTCAGTAAAGTCTATTTCCCAATAGACACCAGGCCTAGTTCCTCTACACCTAATTCCTGCGGCGGTCTGGGTTTGGGGGCAAGCGTTGTTCAGTTGGCAGGCTTTGCAATTTGTTGTGACATCGCTGGCCAGTTCAGCTATGCACCTGATTCTGAACTTGGCGTGCCTGATTAAGTCTATCATTCACCGGGCACCCAGGTGGGTTGTCCAGTGGATATGTTCCAACACCTGCCGTCCTAATTTTTCTGGTAGGATGGTTTGGTCATTTACATCAGTCCACCACCCATTTTGAACCTGTTTTAGGGGAAGCGTGTCCATCCATTTGCAATCCTGTTCGGTATAGTCGGGAAAACTTGGCAAATTTCGCGGGCCAGGATCAGGGAGCTGGAGCGCGAGGAGCTGACTGGGAGCTTTTGCTATGCTCCTTGCGGTTTGGTCGGCTAAGAAGTTGCCTCGAGCAATTGGCGTAGTTGGTTTCTGGTGCCCAGGGCAATGTACGATAGCCAATTTCTTTGGTTTCCACAGAACAGTTAATAGAGCTAGGATCTCTTGCTTGTTTTTTATTTCTTTGCCTTCAGCTGTTAATAGTCCCCTCTCTCTGTAGATGGCCCCATATATGTGTGCAGTAGCGAAAGCATAGCGGCTATCCATGTATACTGTTAGTTTTTTCTCTGCCCCTAGGGTGAGGGCCTGTGTGAGGGCTATCAGTTCGGCTCTTTGGGCCGATGTCCCTGGAGGCAAGGGTTCCGCCCAGATTACCTCAGTCTCTGACGTTACAGCCGCTCCTGCATACCGCTGGCCTTGGTGGACGTAGCTGCTGCCATCAGTGAACCAGATGAGTTCTGTGTCAGGGAGCGGACGATCTTGCAGGTCCTCCCGCACCCCATGCACCTGGGCCAGTATCTCAGTGCACTCATGGGACGGGGCGTCCAAGTCTGGATTTGGCAGCAGTGAAGCAGGGTTTAGAGAAGTTGGGGGCAGAAAAGTTATTCTGAGGGGGTTTAACAGCAGTCCTTGATAGTGGGTGAGCCGGGCGTTACTCATCCATCAGTCCGGTGGCTGCCGGAGGATGCCTTCAATGGCATGCGGGGTTGTAACGCGCAACTCTTGCCCCATGATAAGTTTATCAGCGTCTCGGACCATTAGAGCGGTCGCCGCGATTATCCGGAGGCAGGGTGGCCAGCCAGCAGCCACTGAATCTAATTTTTTTGACATATAGGCAACTGGCCTCTGCCAGGGGCCTAGGTACTGTGTTAACACGGCTTTTGCAACACCCTTACTTTCATCCACGTATAAGTGGAAGGGCTTGGAGACATCAGGGAGCCCCAGCGCGGGGGCTGATAATAAGGCAGTTTTGATTTGCTGAAAGGCCAGCTCAGCCTCTTCCGTCCAATTGAAGGGCTGCCGTTCCTTTGTTGCCTGGTATAGGGGCTTGGCTAACTCAGCAAATCCGGGTATCCATAACCTACAGAACCCTGCCGACCCCAGGAATTCCCTCACTTGCCGTGTCGACTGGGGTCTAGGGATGCGTAGGACTGTTTCCTTTTGGGCTTTGGTTAGCCAGCGTTGTCCCCCTTTTAATAGGTACCCCAGATAAGTTACCTCCGACTTGCAGATCTGAGCCTTTGTTGCTGAGGCTAGGTAGCCTAGCTCCCCCAGAGTCTTCAAGAGGTCCTCAGTCCCTTGAACACAAGTTTCCGGGGACCTGGCCGCTATGAAGAGATCATCAACATATTGCAAAAGAGTTATTTCAGGGTGTTGCCACCTGTACTCACCCAGATCTTCATGAAGGGCTTCATCGAACAGGGTTGACGAGTTCTTGAACCCTTGTGGCAGCCTGGTCCATGTTAGCTGACCGTTGATGCCCCTCTCAGGATCCGTCCATTGAAATGCAAAGAGTTCTTGACTTTTGGGAGCCAGAGGAAGGCTGAAGAAAGCATCTTTTAGATCAAGAACGGTATACCACTGTTTTTCAGGATGTAAAGCACTCAGAAGGGTGTATGGATTGGGCACAGTGGGATGTATGTCCATGACCCTTTTATTAACTTCTCTTAAATCCTGTACTGGCCTGTAGTCCGTACTATTGGGTTTACGAACAGGTAACAGTGGAGTATTCCAGGATGAGTGGCAAGCCCGTAGGACTCCCTGGTCTAGGAGTCGGCGGATATGGGGCGTAATTCCTTCTCTTGCCTCCAGGGGCATAGGATATTGCCGAACCCGAACCGGATCCGTCCCTGGCTTAACTTCCACAAATATGGCAGGTCGATGTTTAGCTAGCCCTAAGCCCCCAGTTTCTGCCCACGCTTCAGGGAAACGCTGGAGCCAAGAGTCAATTTCCTGATCGGGGGGCTTTTGCTCTTGATGGAGTCTGTACTCATCTTCTAAGGTGACAGTCAGGATAGATATTGGCCTGTTTTGGGAATCAGTTATCTTGGGCCCTTCTGGCTCAAAGTGGATTTGGGCCCCCATTTTTGTCAGCAAGTCCCTCCCTAGTAGAGGGCAGGGGCTCTCTGGGATGACTAGGAAGGAATGGGAGACTTTTCCCGTTCCTAAGTCTACAGTCCTCTGGGTTGTCCAGGGGTATTTTTTGATGCCTGTGGCCCCATGCACCCAGGATGTTTTCTTAGACATTTTTCCAATTGGTTTGGTTAGGACTGAGCGTTCCGCCCCAGTATCGACCAAGAAGCGAACTGGGGACCCCTCCACTTGCAAAGTTACCCTGGGTTCGGGGAGGGGGTCTGAACCCCGTCCCCCCTAGTCAGAGTCCTGGGTAACGAGTACGGAGGTAGGGTTAGCTGGTCTCCGTTTCTTTGGGCAGTCTTTAATCCAGTGACCACGTTCCTTGCAATAAGCACACTGATCCTTTTCTAATCCTTGCCTAGAGCCTTGCTTTTTCTGCTTTCTGCTTTGGCCATTCCCTGCCTGGGGGAAAGCTGCTACTAAGACTTTGGTCATTTCTTTGGTTGCCCTGAACTGTTTTTCTTCTGGAGTATCCCTATTATTATAAACTCGCTGGGCCATCTGAAGGAGGTCCTGAATCTGCTTTCCCTCTAAACCTTCTAATTTCTGGAGTTTTCTTTTAATATCTGGTGTTGCCTGGTTTACAAAGGACATTACTACCACTGCCTGATTTTCTGGTGCTTCCGGGTCCATAGGGGTAAACTGTCTGAAGGCTTCCATTAATCTCTCTAAATACACAGCAGGGCTTTCTGTCTTACCTTGTAACACAGAATATCCTTTAGCCAAATTGGTGGGCTTGCGAGCTGCAGCCCGGAGACCCGCCATTAGAGTCTGGCGATAAATGAGCAGTCGTCCCCTACCTTCTGCCGTGTTGTAGTCCCATCTGGGCCGGGTCAAAGGAAAAGCCGCGTTAATGAGGTCAGGATTTGCAGTTGGCTGGCCGTCATCTCCTGGAACCAGCTTTCTGGCCTCAACTTGGATTCTTTCCCACTCCTCCATTGTGAACAGGATTCGGAGGAGCTGTTGACAGTCATCCCAGGTTGGCTGGTGAGTAAACATGACACTGTCTAACAACGAGGTTAGATCTTTGGGATTATCTGAGAAACGAGCATTTTGGGACTTCCAATTGTATAAATCGCTGGTGGAAAAAGGCCAATACATGAGACGGGAGAGCCCGGTATCATCGAGCGATCCTATTTCTCTGAGAGGCAGGGCTACAGTGGAGTCAGGGAGTCGGGAAGCTTGGTCCCGATGTACGCGGCCTCGCGTTGGGCCGGCCGGCCCCCCCGGGTTACTTTCGCTCTCGGCTGCTTCCGCTTCTCGGTTTCCCTCTACGGAAGCACCACCCTGGGGGACTGGGTCCTGCGGGATAAGGTGCGGATATGGTGGGGGTAATGTGGGTTCTAACGTTAGGGGGTCCTGGCTGTCCGGCAGCACAGGGGCCGAGGGAGCAGAGGGAGTCCTTTGTGTTGTAGGTTGCGTTACTAGGACCTTGCAAGGCTCAAGGATGAATGGAGTTATCCAGGGCGGTGGGTCTTCCACAAGATTTTGCCACACTAGAATATAAGGAATTTGATCAGGATGTCCTGACTGCCCTGGCAGGAAAATCTTAGTTTTTACCTTAGTAATAATAGAGAGACAGAAAGTTCCTTCGGAGGGCCACCCTACGCCGAAAGAGGGCCACTCCGAACGGCAGAAAGTAACTAGCTTTCCTTTCTTTAGCTCTACGCTTAAGTTATGCCCCCGAGCCTTCACATCCTTAAAATTGGTAACAAGGAGTGAGAGCGGTGTGCTCTGGTTGTTGCCCATCTTTGGACTGCTCCTACAAAGAGAAGGGGGGACGAAAATGAGTGTGAAGCAGAGGGGAGTATCCGACAGGTCTGGTCCTGGAAGGGGAAGAAAAGGTTTTATGTTTTGTTTTTGGGCTTACACTTAACACTTAACAATAACGGACAGACAGTGATAACGATGAGCATTCGCGAGCGCGTGTCGGACTTCCGACCTGAGTCAGACGGGGCAACCAAGGATGGAGGCCCCCCAGATGGGCACTGGGGGACATCTCCCACCAGTCCCGAGTGGCTGTCTTTTAGCGCGTCCGCCAAGACCGTGCCACTTACAGAACAGACCAATACAGATTACAGATTACAGATTTCGCGAAATTTCAGGGAGACAGACAGAGACAAAGACAGAGACAGTGACAAAGCCGGCTTACCTACAGATTAAGATCCGTTGACTTGGGGGTCTGGTGGGCTTGGGGGAAATCCCGGACGAGCCCCCATTTGTTATGCCCAGACCGTTTATTCCC
>NW_020258362.1:0-6388 GCF_003255815.1 Theropithecus gelada | reverse complement strand
GGGCAAGGACTTCATGTCTAAAACACCAAAAGCAATGGCAACTAAAGTCAAAATTGACAAATGGCATCTCATTAAACTAAAGAGCTTCTGTAAAGCAAAAGAAACCACCATCAGAGTGAACAGGCAACCTACAGAATGGGAGAAAATTTTTGCAATCTACTCATCTGAAAAAGGGCTAATATCCTGACAAAGGGCTAATAAAAAACTCAAACAAATTTACAAGAAAAAAACAAACAAATCCATCAAAAAGTGGGCAAAGGATATGAGCAGACACTTCTCAAAAGGAGACATTCATACAGCCAACAGATGCATGAAAAAATGCTCATCATCACTGGCCATCAGAGAAATGCAAATCAAAACCACAACAAGATACCATCTCACACCAGTTGGAATGGCAATCATTAAAAAATCAGGAAACAACAGGTGCCAGAGAGGATGTGGAGAAATAGGAACACTTTTACACTGTTGGTGGGACTGTAAACTAGTTCAACCATTGTGGAAAACAGTGTGGCGATTCCTCAAGGATCTAGAACTAGAAATACCATTTGACCCAGCCATCCCATTACTGGGTATATACCCTAAGGATTATAAGTCATGCTGCTATAAAGACACATGCACACGTATGTTTATTGCAGCACTATTCACCATAGCAAAGACTTGGAATCAATCCAAAAGACCATCAGTGACAGACTGAATTAAGAAAATTTGGCACATATACACCATGGAATAGTATAGATTTAGCACTATTAAAAGTAATAAATGTTAACCCTAATTATGTTATCTTTCTTTATATTAAAATTGTGTTTTTGTAATAAGTATTGATTGTGCCTTCCTCTTGGATTTGCAAACTCATTTTTGTCTTTAGTTCCTCTGATGATTAATAACTCTAGAAGATATAGCAAAATTGTACTTCAGACTGGCAATTTAACTGCTTCTTTTAAATACAAGTAAGTTTGCAGTTGACTTCTTATTTATATGTATGTTATACATAAAGAAAACCATACAAATAAAAATTTATACATTGATGAATTATCACAAAATGAATGTAAGCTTATAAATAACCCCCAGATCTTTATCCTTACTCTATCCAAATGCAAGTGTTATCCTGACTTCTAAAGATCATATTTGTTAGTTGCTAGAGTTAGCATTAAGTGGAATTATAGAACATTCACTCTTGCATGTGGCTTCTTTCATTCAATACAATGCTTGTGAGATTTATCCATGTTATTGCTTATAGCAGTAGATTATTTATTTTGATTGGGGTAGCATACTTAGCTGTGTAAATATATTCTCTAAATTGTAGCTACTGAAAAACAGAATTTGTTAACTTTAATTTTAATGTGGCATTTTATTAATCTTTTCTTTATGGTTAAAGCCTCTTCTCTTTTGAGACAAGGTCTCGCTCTGCGGCCCAGGCTGGAATGCAGTGGTGCCAACATGGCTCACTGCAGCCTTGACTTCCTGGGCTCAAGCAATCCTCCCATGTCAGCCTCCCCAGTAGCAGGGACTATAGATGTGTACAACCACTCCTAACAAAAATTTTTTAAAAATAGAAACATGGTCTCCCCATGTTTCCCAGGCTGGTGTCAAACTCCTGGGTTGAATCCTTTTTAATTTGTGTCAAGAATTAGTTCTCCAAACCACATGTATATTCCTAATACCCATGACAGTTAATTTTATATGTCAAGTTGACTGGGTCATGGGGTATTGAGATATTTGGTTAAATATTATCCTGGATGTTTCTGTGTGTGTGTGTGTGTGTGTGTGTGTGTGTGTGTGTGTGTGTGTTTTGTTTTGGTAATATTAATATTTAAATCAGTAGACCGAATAAAGCAGATTGCCCTCTCTAATGTAGATGGGACTCAGTCAATCAGACAAAGACCTGAGTAGAAGAAAAACCTAATTTCCCCAAAGTCCTTAAAATTGGGACATCGGAGGGTGGAGCAAGATGGCCAAATAGGAACAGCTCCAGTCTCCAGCTCCCAGAACGAGCGACACAGAAGACAGGTGATTTCTGCATTTTCAACTGAGGTACTGGGTTCATCTCACTGGGGATTGCCGGACAATTTGCCTGGAGGATCCCACGCCCACGGAGCCTCCCTCATTGCTAGCACAGCAGTCTGCAATCTAACTGCAAGGCAGCAGCAAGGCTGGGGGAGGGGTGCCCGCCATTGGTGAGGCTTAAGTAGGTAAACAAAGCCGCTGGGAAGCTCGAACTGGGTGGAGCTCATAGCAGCTCAAGGAGGCCTGCCTGTCTCTGTAGACTCCACCTCTGGGGACAGAGCACAGCTGAACTACAACAACAACAACAACAACAACAACAGCAGCAGAAACCTCTGCAGACACAAACGACTCTGTCTGACAGCTTTGAAGAGAGCAGTGGATCTCCCAACATGGAAGTTGAGATCTGAGAATGGACAGACTGCCTGCTCAAGTGGGTCCCTGACCCCTGAGTAGCCTAACTGGGAGACATCCCCCACTAGGGGCAGACTGACACCCCACACCTCACATGGTGGAGTACACCCCTGAGAGGAAGCTTCCAAAGCAAGAATCAGACAGGTACACTCGCTGTTCAGAAATATTCTATCTTCTGCAGCCTCTACTGCTGATACCCAGGCAAATAGGGTCTGGAGTGGACCTTAAGCCATCTCCAACAGGCCTACAGCTGAGGGTCCTGACTGTTAGAAGAAAAACTAACAAACAGGAACGACACCCACACCAAAACCCCATCAGTACGTCACCATCATCAAAGACCAGAGGCAGATAAAACCACAAAGATGGGGAAAAAGCAGGACAGAAAAGCTGGAAATTCAAAAAATAAGAGTGCATCTCCCCCTCCAAAGGAACGCAGCTCATCGCCAGCAACAGATCAAAGCTGGATGGAGAATGATTTTCATGAGTTGAGAGAAGAAGGCTTCGGTCCATCAAATTTCTCAGAGCTAAATGAGGAATTACGTACCCAGCGCAAAGAAACTAAAAGTCTTGAAAAAAGAGTGGAAGAATTGATAACTAGAATAATTAATGCAGAGAAGGCCATAGACGAACTGACAGAGATGAAAACCATGACACAAGAAATACCTGACAAATGTACAAGCTTCAATAACCAACTCGATCAACTGGAAGAAAGAGTATCAGTGATTGAGGATCAAATGAATGAAATGAAGCGAGAAGAGAAATCTAAAGAAAAAAGAAGAAAAAGAAATGAACAAAGCCTGCAAGAAGTATGGGATTATGTGAAAAGACCAAATCTACATCTGATTGGGGTGCCTAAAAGTGAGGGGGAAAATGGAACCAAGTTGGAAAACACTCTTCAGGATATCATCCAGGAGAACTTCCCCAACCTAGTAGGGCAGGCCAACATTCAAATTCAGGAAATACAGAGAACATCACAAAGATACTCCTCGAGAAGAGTAACTCCAAGGCACATAATTGCCAGATTCACCAAAGTTGAAATGAAGGAAAAAATCTTAAAGGCAACCAGAGAGAAAGGTCGAGTTACCCACAAAGGGAAGCCCATCAGACTAACAGCAGATCTCTTGGCAGAAACTCTACAAGCCAGAAGAGAGTGGGGGCCAATATTCAACATTCTTAAAGAAAAGAATTTTAAATCCAGAATTTCATATCCTGCCAAACTAAGTTTCGTAAGTGAAGGAGAAATAAAATCCTTCACAGATAAGCAAATGCTTAGAGATTTTGTCATCACCAGGCCTGCCTTACAAGAGACCCTGAAGGAAGCATTAAACATGGAAAGGAACAACTGGTACCAGCCATTGCAAAAACATGCCAAAATGTAAAGACCATCGAGGCTAGGAAGAAACTGCATCAACTAATGAGCAAAATAACCAGTTAATATCATAATGGCAGGATCAAGTTCATGCATAACAATATTAACCTTAAATGTAAATGGACTAAAGGCCCCAATTAAAAGACACAGACTGGCAAATTGGATAAAGAGTCAAGACCCATCAGTTTGCTGTATTCAGGAGACCCATCTCACATTCAGAGACATACATAGGCTCAAAATAGAGGGATGAAGGAAGATCTACCAAGCAAACGGAGAACAAAAAAAAGCAGGGGTTGCACTACTAGTCTCTGAAAAAATAGACTTTAAACCATCAAAGATCAAAAGAGACAAAGAAGGCCATTTCATAATGGTAAAGGGATCAACTCAACAGGAAGAGCTAACGATCCTAAATATATATGCACCCAATACAGGAGCACCCAGATTCATAAAGCAAGTCCTTAGAGACTTACAAAGAGACTTAGACTCCCATACAATAATAATGGGAGACTTCAACACCCCACTGTCAACATTAGACAGATCAACGAGACAGAAAGTTAACAAGGATATCCAGGAAATGAACTCACCTCTGCAGCAAGCAGACCTAATAGACATCTACAGAACTCTCCACCCCAAATCAACAGAATATACATTCTTCTCAGCACCACATCACACTTATTCCAAAATTGGCCACATAATTGGAAGTAAAGCACTCATCAACAAATGTACAAGAACGGAAATGATAACAAATTTTCTCTCAGACCACAGTGCAATCAAACTAGAACTCAGGACTATGAAACTCAATCCAAACCGCTCAACTACATGGAAACTGAATAACCTGCTCCTGAATGACTACTGGGTACATAACAAAATGAAGGCAGAAATAAAGATATTCTATGAAAACCAATGAGAACAAAGATACAACATACCAGAATCTCTGGGACACATTTAAAGCAGTGTGGAGAGGGAAATTTATAGCACTAAATGCCCACAAGAGAAAGCTGGAAAGATCTAAAATTGACACTCTAATATCACAATTAAAAGAACTAGAGAAGCAAGAGCAAACACATTCAAAAGCTAGCAGAAGGCAATAAATAACTAAGATCAGAGCAGAACTGAAGGAGATACAGACACAAAAAACCCTCCAAAAAATCAATGAATCCAGGAGTTGGTTTTTTGGAAAGATCAACAAAATTGATAGACCGGTAGCAAGACAAATAAAGAACAAAAGAGAGAAGAATCAAATAGACGCAATAAAAAATGATAAAGGGGATATCACCACCGACCCCACAGAAATACAAACTACAATCAGAGAATACTATAAATACCTCTATGCAAATAAACTAGAAAATCTAGAAGAAATGGATAATTTCCTGGACACTTACACTCTCCCAAGACTAAACCGGGAAGAAGCTGAATTCCTGAATAGACCAATAGCAGGCTATGAAATTGAGGCAATAATTAATAGCCTACCAACCAAAAAAATCCAGGACTGGATGGATTCACAGCTGAATTCTACCAGAGGTACAAGGAGGAGTTGGTACCATTCCTTCTGAAACTATTCCAATCAATAGAAAAAGAGGGAATCCTCTCTAACTCATTTTATGAGTCCAACATCATCCTGATACCAAAGCCTGGCAGAGACAAAACAGAAAAAGAGATTTTTAGACCAATATCCCTGATGAACTTTGATGCAAAAATCCTCAATAAAATGCTGGGAAACCAGATCCAGCAGCACACCCAAAACTTTTCCACCATGATCAAGTGGGCTTCATCCCTGGGATGCAAGGCTGGTTCGACATACACAAACCAATAAACATAATCCAGCATATAAACAGAACCAAAGACAAAAACCACATGATTATCTCAATAGATGCAGAAAAAGCCTTTGACAAAATTCAACAGCCCTTCATGCTAAAAATGCTCAATAAATTCGGTATTGATGGAATGTATCTCAAAATAATAAGAGCTATTTATGACAAACCCACAGCCAATATCATACTCAATGGGCAAAAACGGGAAAATTTCCCTTTGAAAATTGGCTTAAGACAGGGATGTCCTCTCTCACCACTCCTATTCAACATAGTGTTGGAAGTTCTGGCTAGGGCAATCAGGCAAGAGAAAGAAATCAAGGGTATTCAGTCAGGAAAAGAAGAAGTCAAATTGTCCCTGTTTGCAGATGACATGATTGTATATTTAGAAAACCTCATTGTCTCAGCCCAAAATCTCCTTAAGCTGATAAGCAACTTCAGCAAAGTCTCAGGATACAAAATTAATGTGCCAAAATCACAAGCATTCTTATACACCAGTAACAGACAGACAGAGAGCCAAATCATGAATGAACTTCCATTCACAATTGCTTCAAAGAGAATAAAATACCTAGGAATCCAACTTACAAGGGATGTTAAAGGACCTCTTCTAGGAGAACTACAAACCACTGCTCCGTGAAATAAAAGAGGACACAAACAATTGAAGAACATACCATGCTCATGGATAGGAAGAAATCAATATCATGAAAATGGCCATACTGCCCAAGGTAATTTATAGATTCAATGTCATTCCCATGAAGCTACCAATGAGTTTCTTCACAGAATTGGAAAAAACTGC
>NW_020258361.1:0-6389 GCF_003255815.1 Theropithecus gelada | reverse complement strand
CAGGAAGAATCTGCATTCTGAATATGAATAGAAGTTAACACTACAGATGGGCAGACACATGCCCTCGCAATTCCTGATGGACCTCCTAGTGCCTCCTAGACCTAAGGGGTCTCCTGCAGTTTTCCAAGATGCCACCAAGGCAGGGATCCACTTGTGCATGCCTGAGAGCATCCAGGATGAAGTGAGGCTCTGGAAAAATGCATGAGTTTCCACATAATCCCCAAAAACCTTACAGGTGAACTGGATGCCACAGAAACAGGAGTGGTCATTGACACAACAAAGTCACCAAAATTGTTTTGAAGTCAATTAGGAAACCCAGGAATCACTCTTGCTGCCATTAAGTGGAAGAACAGGAGCCTGTGAATGGCATCCATGTCCTGCCTGAGACTCCACAGATATTTCTATGTGGCTTCAGGTACCAGGAATCTCCGTGATTTTCAGAAAGGCAGGGACAGCTTATGCCAGCCCATCCCTCTGCAGAATGTGCCCCAGCAGATCAGAGGCATGGAACCATCATGGACTGCACAAAGGCTCAAGGGCAGCTTCCCAGACCTGCCTGTGACTCTAGGTAAGTTCTGAGTCCATGGGGTGCCCAGGAGAGGTTAATGATGACCTGGAAAGATGGGACAAGCTGACACCACCCCTAAACAATCTGCAGGATTCCAACTTCAGCAGGAAGCCAAGGACCAGCTCATGCCACACTAGTGCACCTTGAAAACCCCTGGATGCAATGCCGCTCTGCAGAGAGTTCAACAGAGAAGTGGCTGGGAATTTTCATTCTAGGCTGCATTTTACAGTGCTTCTGGACACGTGATCAGAAATTTAACATTGGTGTATCTAACTCTGACATTTTTCACGACATGGTTTTTAAAAATGAGGTAATATAGACAAAATGTAATATGACCATATGTATTATATGCCAAAATATGCTTCACTGGCATCAAGTAGACTCACCTTGAAATCGAATCTAGGACAACCTCCATCTTCAGAATATTTTCTTTTCCAGAGTGAAACTCTCCCACCAAAAACCAACAAAATCATAGGTTTTCGACTCCAACAAACCGACAGAAAACCATTATATTTATTCTACCACCGTGAAATGGACTGCGGTGAAACACAGATGAAGAAAGTCAAAACCACTTTGTCCTTCAGTGCCTGGCTCCTTCTCCACCTCCTCTTGTGACTCCAGGCATTATGCCTGAAGAGTCTCCAGGACACCAGTGGGGCTCTATTTCCTTGGGTCCCCTTGTCATGTCTCTGGATTTGCGAAGATCCAGTGGACTTTCTGTGGAACTCTCATGTCGGGGAACTTTGGTTGCATCTGCTGAAACTCCATTCCCCTTGGAATTGCGCTTCATTAATTATTCATGATTCAGGTGGGAACACCTGCTTAAAACCCCCTGTGGCAGTTCTCTGAGCTTTCCGGTCACATCATTTCCTGCCACGCTCTTTGGTTCATTTTGGTCATGCTCCTTTTGCTGTCAGAGGAGCAGAGAGTTGATCTTGTTGATTCTGGATACTGATACTTTCTAGGTGGTCTGGATAATCAAGGTAACGACCCTGAACCNCGCCTGGGATGAGCGTGTAGTGCGGGTCCGTGCGCGGGGGGCGCAGTTGGTGGGGGCGCACTGCCCCCGCCCCATGATTTATCCTCTCACTTGCCGGGGGGGAGGAAGCGAGAGGCGCGGACTCGAAGCTGTCGCACAGCTGCCGCACCGACCTCTGCCCTGGCGGGGGGGGTCTCCGGGGGCGAGGGGCTGTCAGCACGCGTCCCACCGCCGCGCTTCCTGCTCTGGCCCCGGGCTGGGCTCTGATTGGAGGGAGCAGGGCCCTTCTGCCCGGCGCTTCTTGATTTCTTCCGTTAGTAATGGGAAGAAAAAAAAAAAAGTCTGGAAAGCCAGATTGAACTTTGTAGCTCTCAGCGCTTAGAGAGTGGAAGAAACTCTCCCAAGAATTTGGCGGGCTGGAAAATGCGTTTCAAGCAGGAGCATCCACACCCAGGGAATGAGGCCAAGGCAGTTACAGTTAGAGGTCAGATTTATGAGGGGAGAGCCAGGGTGAGGTCCGTGGGTGGGGAGACTCCGACCTCAGCTTGATGGGAAGACCTGATGCTGCCCCTCAGACGCGTATTTCTCAGCCACCAAAGAAAGTGGAATCACTCCTTAGTGAATGCTTTCATCAAACTTTTGAAAAACCTGTAATGTCCCAGGAAGGAAAATCGAACTGGACAGTTTTCCCCTTTTAAGAGTGTTAAACGTCCGGGAGACAAACAGCAGAAGGCTCAAGGAGTCCAAATACTCAACCTGAAGTTCTTTCTGAACAAGAGATGGTGTATAAGTACCAGGCGTAGGAGACAAAACTGAACTTAATCACCGCAGCTGTGGCTCCTAGCCCTGTAGCGTGTCATGCAGGCCCTTTTGCCTTCTCTGCCCTCTGCTGTCCCAGACCCCAAAGCTACCACGCACCTCCAGTCATCAGCTCCTGCCGACCCATTGCTATGAACTCTGTTTCGGTGGCTCCCTTCTCTCTGAAGTTTTGCTTGTTCTCCTGAAGTCCTGGTCTTTAAGAGCTTATGATCTGCAGGGACAGATTGGCTTTGGCAGTACATAGTCAACTGTAGCACAGCTTGAAAAATGCTCTGATAGAGGTGGGCAGGCAGTTTGTACATGCGGGTAAATGCGAGGTCCTTTTTCAATACCATGAATCCAAGTATTCATACTGTTTTAAATCTGCAATTCTTTGACTCTCCAGAGGGTTTTTAGATTAATTTTTTTTTCTATTACTTCCTAGTGTTTGTTGCATAGTTCAGAGTACTTGATTAAAACTTACCAGGTCGGCCGGGCACGGTGGCTCACGCCTGTAATCCGAGGACTTTGGGAGGTGTAGGCAGGCGGATCACTTGAGGACAGGAGTTCGAGACCAACCTGGCCAACATGGTGAAACCCTATCTCTACTAAAAATACAAAAATTAGTTGGGCGTGGTGGTGGGCGTCTGTAATCACAGCTACTCAGGAGGCTGAGGCAGGAGAATAGCTTGAACCCAGGAGGCAGAGGTTGCAGTGAGTGAAATGGCTGCAGTGCACTCCAGCCTGGGCCATAGAGTGAGACTTCCTCTCAAAACAAAAACAAAAACAATGTACTGGGTCTACCTCCGGCTCTGGAATTCTCCTGGAAGGCCTTCTCTTCTGGGCTTCATTTTTCTCACTTTTGAGGATCATAAACTACATAATTTCCAAGAATTTTTGCCCTACACCTTTAATTCTTTCAAGCAAATATAGCAGAGAAAAATTCTCTTCCCCACAATGGTGTAAATAATGGAGGCCTTTGAAAATGTGGATTCTAAAGTGGAAGTTCTTTTTGTTCTTCCCCTTTGTTTCCTTTTAAACGAATTTAGTTACATGAGTACATACTTTATCTCGGAGTTAAGGACAAGTATCTATGATGAAACCTTAAGCAGCTTTTTGGCAGTATCTTGCATATTCTTCACAATTGTGTTTTATGTGCAGCATCTTCCCTATATCCAGTTGGGTTTTTTTTTTTTCTCATTAATGGAGTTGTTGAGCTCAGAAATTTTCAGGAGCATTTCGTTGATCTTTTAAGTGTCATGTGAAATATGTTCCAATTTAACATTTTATTTTGGTGAGTAAAATGGGAGTAAATGGAAATTTGACAGTGCCTTGAGTAGGTGTACTTGGCTTTGTGTAATGGTTTGAAGCATAGTTGAAAATTACCACTTGTGGCCGGGTGTGGTGGCTCACACCTGTAATCCCAACACTTTGGGAGGGCAAGGCAGGCAGATCACGAGGTTAGAAGATGGAGACCATCCTGGCTAACACAGTGAAACCCCGTCTCCACTAAAAACACAAAAAATTAGCTGAGTGTGGTGGCACATGCCTGTAGTCCCAGTTACTCGGGAGGTTGAGGCAGGAGAATCACTTGAACCCGGGAGGTGGAGGTTGCAGTGAGCCGAGATTACACCACTGCACTCCAGCCTGGGCGACAGAGTGAGACTCCATCTCAAAAAAAAAAAAAAAAAAAAAAAAAGAAAGAAAAATACCACTTGTAAAAAATTGCATCACATCTTGAATGACCTATAAAGGAGCTACAATTCTAAGGAATATGGTAATTAATTGTTTAAAATAGTCAGGCCGGGTGCTGTGGTTTACACCTGTAATGCCAGCGCTTTGGGAGGCTGAGGTGCGAGGATCACTTGAACCCAAGATTAGAAGCTGCAGTGAGCTATAATCACGCCACTGCACTCCAGTCTGTGTGACGGTGTGAAACCCTTTCTCTAAAAAATGAAAAGGTAAATAAATAATTTAGAAATAAAATACTAAGCTCCTTTCCAATTTATCTGTTTGGTAAGGTGGGAATTTGATGTGCTTGAGTTTCTTAAAACCATGTGTCTCTGTAGAAAGGAGACACAATTTTCTCTGCTATTCCTAGTTATTTGGATGATTATAGGGATTAAAAATAGCCATTTGGTCAAGTCTTGAGCTACTGAATTACAATTTTTGCTTCACTCAGTAGGATTTTGCCTTTATTTTGATTTGCATTCTTATCTTAATTTAGGAAAAGATCTTTGCTATATGCCCCATGCACTTTGTTCTTTGGGGGAATCTGATCTTAAGAGAAGGCTTCAAAACACGACCAGATTTTCTTTATGGTTTTCTAGATTTTATTAATGTCTTAATAAAACTTAAGTAGTTAATGCTGCTTCTGTGTCGAGGTATTTTTCATTTAGAGTAGGCTTGATTTTTATATGGATTAAATGAAAGGAAGTCTCTCACGGAAGGGGACACATGGGTATGGAGAAGACAGAGGGTATATATATATATATGGTTTTTTTGTTTTTTTGTTTTTTTGGTTTTTTTTGGAGACAGAGTTTTGCTCTGTTGCCCAGGCTGGAGTGCAGCGGCAGGATCTCGGCTCACTGTAAGCTCCGCCACCTGGGTTCACTCCATTCTCCTACCGCAGCCTCCCAAGCAGCTGGGACTATAGGCGCCTGCCACCATGCCCGGCTAATTTTTTGTATTTTTAGTAGAAACAGGGTTTCACTGTGCTAGGCAGGATGGTCTCCATCTCCTGACTTCGTGATCTGCCCGCCTCAGCCTTCCGGAGTGCTGGGGATTACAGGCGTGAGCCACTGCGCCTGGCCGACAGAGGATGTATTTCTGAGCTCTACATTTCAGAGTTCTTTTCTCTAGCCCTGGCCTGGGTCCCATACAGGGAACTTAATTCACTCTATCACTGAAGTATACTCTTGCTTTGATGCCACTGGTATGTTGTCCTAGAGATTTGCTGTTGCTGCTAGGAGTGTTTCATAGTTGAGAACTGATGCAACCTCTCTTTTGTCAGTTTATGAGTCTATAAACCATCTTGTTTCCTTTAGCGTTATCTCCCTGGAACTGGAAGGTCAGAGATGAAGTTTTGTTAGATTATAAGTCTCAGTCTTTGCTATCTACCTTCCTCTGTCTCCCATGTCACCTGCTGTTTTTTTCCCCCGTTTTTCATTTTAATGGTTTTACTGGATAGGTGTCTATTATTGCAGGCTACCTCAAAACACTTTTGGATATTGACAGGATATAAGTATGAATAATATGTAAAAGATAACTTATTCTAGTTCTTTTGAGCAGAGGATTTGGTTTCGATATTAAAGCTTTTGTTAAGTCCAAGTACTTTCTGAACTTCAGTTCCCTTACCTGTAAAATGGAGTTAGTTGTTAGTAATACCTGTTCTGCCTAACTCAGGAGATTGTTTTGAGGATCAAATGAAATCATGAATATAATGGAATTTTGTAAATTTTAAATGAAATATTGTATGACCTGAGATTTTTTTTTTAAATGCCGTATTAAGAATGGAATGAATCTGGGTTTTCCTTTGAAATCCCAAATGTTTAATGTACAGAGAAGTTTTAATATGTCTGTTGGGGAGCTTCATTAGGATTGTTTTCTATCTTTAATTGGCCAGTATTGTTTTATATTTTAGCATTTTTGGGGAACATCAAAATTTGTGTTTCAGTTATCATTAATATTTTACAAAGTTAATGCATGTGCGTGATTTAGTCTTTAACAATCTCTTCAATTATTTACATTCCCATGTAAAAAATGCAGTAATGAACGTGCATGTAAATAACATTCCCATGCTTTAATGAAGTATAATTTCTTGACCTCGCAGTTTCTAAGTACCCTGTGTTGATGTCGGGTAGGCTAAAGGGCAGTCAGAAGTCAAGGTCAGCAAAGTGTCACCTTTGACATTTGAAATCCAGCAGCAGGTATCACAGTGAACCCCATTCCAGCATCCAGGAAGTTTCTCTGTCCTGCCTCTCCTCCAGCCCCCTCAGAATCTGTGTCTGCGGTGTTGGTCCTGCTTTCCTCTCTCTCCTCTGC
>NW_020258360.1:0-6388 GCF_003255815.1 Theropithecus gelada | reverse complement strand
AGTGGCACAATCTCGGCTCATTGTAACCTCTGCCTCCTGGGTTCAAGCGATTCTCCTGCCTCAGCCTCTGAGTACCTGGGACTACAGGTGCATACCACCACACCCAGCTAATTTTTGTGTTTTTAGTAGAGATGAGATTTCATCATGTTGGCCAGGATGATCTTGATCTCTTGACCTTGTGATCCACTCGCCTTGCCTCCCAAAGTGCTGGGATTACAGGCATGAGCCACTGCACCCAGCCCAAAAGAGATTAACTTTTAACTATGATATGTGTTGGGAAATACTTTTTTCCCAGCTTGTCATGTTACTTTGACTATGATATGTGTTTGCAAATATTTTTCCCATCTTATCATATTACTTTTCTTTTGTCTTTTTCCCCCATCTTATCATATTACTTTCCTAACAATCAGCTTTATTGAGGTATGATTTATGTTAATAATAAAATGTGCCTTGAAAGTACAGTTTGATGAATGTTGACAAATGTAATACACCCATGTAACTACCAACACAAGACACAGAACATTTCTGTGACTCTAATATTATTTTAGAATATGAGTATAGTTGTTTTGGCCATGGAAAAACTTCTTTTCTTTCTTGATGGAATCTCGCCCTGTCGCCAGGCTGGAGTGCAATGGTGCAATCTCAACTCACTGCAACCTCCACCTCCTGGGTTCAACTGATTCTCCTGCCTCACCCTCCCGAGAAGCTGGGACTACAGGTGCATGCCACCATGCCCAGCTAATTTTTGTATTTTTTTTAGTAGAGATGGGGTTTCACCAAGTTGGCCAGGATGGTCTCCATCTTTTGACTTCGTGATCCACTTGCCTCAGCCTCCCAAAGTACTGGGATTACAGGTGTGCACCACTACCGCCCAGCTAATTTTTGTATTTTTTTTTTAGTAGAGAGGGGATTTCACCATGTTGGCTAGGATGATCTCCATCTCTTGACCCCGTGATCCACTTGCCCCGGCCTCCCAAAGTGCTGGGATTACAGGCGTGAGCCACTGCACATGGCCACTATTTTCTATTTTTTTTTTTTTTTTTTGAGACGGAGTCTCGCTCTGCCGCCCAGGCTGGAGTGCAGTGGCCGGATCTCAGCTCACTACAAGCTCCGCCTCCCAGGTTCACGCCATTCTCCTGCCTCAGCCTCCCGAGTAGTTGGGACTACAGGCGCCCGCCACCGCGCCCGGCTAGTTTTTTTTTTGTATTTTTTAGTAGAGACGGGGTTTCACCGTGTTAGCCAGGATGGTCTCGATCTCCTGACCTCGTGATCCTCCCGTCTCGGCCTCCCAAAGTGCTGGGATTACAGGCTTGAGCCACCGCGCCCGGCTATTTTCTATTTTAATACTGTCTGGCTTTATCTTTATTAATTACTCCATTCTCCTTTGATTCATTTTATTCTTTTCTTATTTCTTTATATTTTATGCTTTCTGTTCTTCTTTATTTACTCATGTAGGTTTTTAAGGATATAAATTTTCATCTGAGGACATTTTTATTTGAACCCCACAGGTTCTATATGTTGTGTTTTTATTATTTTTATTTAATGTGCTGCAACTTTGCTTTGTGCTTCCTCTTTAAGAAAGTCTTGGTCAGGAGGGGTGGCTCACACCTGTAATCCCAGCACTTTGGGAGGCCGAGGCAGGAGGATTGCTTGAGGCCAGGAGTTCGAAACCAGCCTGGTCAACATAGCAAAACCCTGTCTCTGCAAAAGAAAAACTTTAAAATTAGCTGGGCATGGTGGCGCATGCCTGTAGTCCCAGCTACTTGGGAGGCTGAGGTGGGAGGATCACTTAAGTCCGGGAGGATGAAGCTGCACTGAGCCGTGATCGCACCACTGCACTCAGCCTAGGGGACAGAAGGAGACCCTGTCTTAAAAAGCAAGAAAAGGGCCGGGCGCGGTGGCTCAAGCCTGTAATCCCAGCACTTTGGGAGGCCGAGACGGGCGGATCACGAGGTCAGGGGATCGAGACCATCCTGGCTAACACGGTGAAACCCCGTCTCTACTAAAAAATACAAAAAAACTAGCCGGGCGAGGTGGCGAGCGCCTGTAGTCCCAGCTGCTCGGGAGGCTGAGGCAGGAGAATGGCGTGAACCCGGGAGGCGGAGCTTGCAGTGAGCTGAGATCCGGCCACTGCACTCCAGCCTGGGCGACAGAGCAAGACTCCGTCTCAAAAAAAAAAAAAAAAAAAAAAACAACTTTCTCTCTTTCATATTTAAAAGGCTTCTAGAGGCCAGGCACGGTGGCTCATGCTTGTAATCCCAGCACTTTGGGAGGGCGAGGCGGGCAAATCATGAGGTTAGGAGTTTGAGACCAGCCTGGTCAACATGGTGAAACACCATCTCTACCAAAAATATAAAAATTAGCTGGGAATGCTGGTGGGCGCCTGTAATCCCATCTACTTGGGAGGCTGAGGAAGGAGAGTCACTTGAACCCGGGAGGCGGAGCTTGCAGTGAGCCAAGATCACGCCATCGCACTCCAGTGGGGACGACAGAACAAAACTCCATCTCAAAAAGAGAAAGAAAGAAAAGATAATTCAAGTAGCTCATAATCATATAAAGAGATGTTCAATCTCATTCCTAATAAGATACATTTTATTTTTAGATGAAGTCTTGTTCTATTGCCCAGGCTGGAGTGCAGTGGCATGATCTCAGCTCAGTGCAACCTCTGCCTCCTAGGTTCAAGTGATCCTTCTGCCTCAGCGTCCCAAGCAGCTGAGACTATAGGTGTGTACCATCATGCCTGGCTAATTTTTGTATTTTTAGTAGAGACGAGGTTTCACTACGTTGGTGAGGCTGGTCTCGAACTCGTGACCTCAAGCAATCTGCCTGCCTTGCCCTCCCAAAGTGCTGGGATTACAGGTGTGAGCCACCACAGACAGTCATAAGATATATTCTTCAACTATCAGATTAGTGAAAATCCACAGGATTGGCAAAGCTGTGGGGAAACAGGCACTCTTGTCTTTGGCGGATGGGAGTAGAAACTGGTGCACCCCAAAGAGGACAAGTTGGCAGTATCTATCAGAATTAGAAAGTCTTATGCTTTTGGACTCAGTAATCCCTCTTCTAGGAATTTACTTCAGAAATGTATTTCCACATGTGCAAAATGACTTCTCAATACAACCACTGATTGCCATATAGCCCCTCCCTTCCCCCAGGTCTTCCGTATCACTCTCTCCCAGCCTGCAGGCCTCACAACCAAGGCTACCTCCTCAGAGAGGTCCTCCCTGATCCCCTTGGCTAACGTGGCCTTGCCCCTCACCCGTATCCTTCAAAGAACTCATCATGGTTCTGACTGTCTCATTCATCAGTTAATCAAGCATCCTTCTCGAGAATATTAGCTCCAGAGGGCAGGGAGTTTTTCTGTCTTTAAAACAAAAAAATGTGGGGGGCTGGGCACATGCCTGTAATTAGGGGTTACGCCTATAATCCCAGCACTTTGGGAGGCTGAGGCGGGCGGAACACCTGAGGTCAGGAGTTCGAGATTAGCCTGGCCAACATGGTGAAACCTCGTCTCTACTAAAAATACAAAAATTAGCTGGGTGCGGTGGCCGGCTCCTGTAATCCCAGCTACTCAGGAGTCTGAAGCAGAATCGCTTGAACCCAGCAGGCGGAAGTTGCAGTGAGCTGAGATCACACCATTGCACTCCAGCCTGGGGGACAAAGCAAGACTTCATCTCAAAAAAATGTCACCCAGGCTGGTCTCAAACTCCTGGCCTCAAGCGATCCACATGGTGTGAGCCACCATGCCTGGCCTGCTTGTTTTTAAAGAGTGTATTTAAATGAAAAGAGACAAATTTAAAGGACCCTTGGTTTAAATAGAGCAGGTTGGAACCACCCTCATGGCAGCCCATGGTCCTGGCTCTGCCATCCTCCAAAACCATGTGGAGCCAGGCGGGGACACCCAAGGTGTCTCTGTGCAGAGGACAGCAGCCTGATGGACAGACAGACGATGAGTGCCCTGATTTCTGATTTAAGAGAAGAACAAGTAACTCCTTGGGAAGCTCCAGTGTCCGCTGCGGTCCACTGTCCCAGGACTGCAGGCAAAGGGACGCCTCCTGCCCGCAGACCAGTCAACAGCAGGCACAGGGAGTGAGGACCGGGGTCCAGGGAGGCTGCTTCCCTCTGTCTGTCAGTCTGCAGCCCTGGGTCCCAGCCCACTCCACTGGCGTTTTCCCAGATAAAGATGACTCATGAATTTCTGTGAATTATCTAGAGGGCGTTTTAATTCAAATGGCCCCATCACTGCCCCGTCACCACTCCCACCAGCCATGTTAGGGGTCAGGCAGGGGTCACCTTGAAGACAAAGTCTCTCTTTGGGAAAGAAGCGTTTTTTGTTTTTTTTTTTTTTTTTTGAGACAGAGTTTTGCTCTTGTTGCCCAGGCTGGGGTGCAATGGCACAATCTCGGCTCACCACAACCTCCACCTTCCAGGTTCAAGCGATTTTCCTGCCTCAGCCTCCTGAGTAGCTGGGATTACAGGCGCCCGCCACCACACCCGGCTAATTTTGTATTTTTAGGAGAGATGGGGTTTCTCCATGTTGGTCAGGCTGGTCTTGAACTCCTGACCTCAGGTGATCCAGGTGATCCGCCTGCTTCGGCCTCCTAAAGTGCTGGGATTACAGGTGTGAGCCACCATGCCTGGCCGGGAAAAAAGCCTCTTGAGGCCACTATGGGGGTGGCTGTGTATCAGGGTGCCAGGTGGGAAGGTAACTGGGACCTGCCCAAGCTGGGGAAGAGAGCGTGGGGAAGTAGGGGGTAATGGGGTAGCGGGAGGGAGCCGGGGAAGCTGGGCCTCCAAGAAGCATAGGCTGACTTGGGAATCCCATCTCAAACGTGCCCCACCCTGGTCTCCAGCTGTAGGAGCAGTGATAAGGATGGGGACAGGCAGGAAGGGCTGAGATGAGGTGAGAGCAATTGGGGACTGCAGACAGACCCCTGACACTGAGGGAGTGAGGTAACCTGGTGGTCGCTGTTCCAGGCCAAGCACCTTTGTTCAACTGTCAAAAACTGGAAACAGGCTGGGCACGGTGGCTCGTGCCTGTAATCCCAGCACTTTGGGAGGCTGAGGTGGGTGGATAACTTGAGGTCAGGAGTTCGAGACCAGCCTGGTCAATATGTTGAAACCCCATCTCTACTAAAAACACAGAAATTAGCCAGGCGTGGTGGCACATGCCTGTAATCCCAGCTACTCGGGAAGCTGAGGGAGGAGAATTGCTTGATCCCAGGAGGCGGAGGTTGCAGTGAGCCAAGATCGCACCACTGCATTCCAGCCTGGGTGACAGAGCAAGGCTCGGACTCAAAAAACAAACCAACCAACCAACCTGAAGACTGCAATAATGCCAGTGGTACCCAACATGGCTACAGGAGTTGTGCAGTGCCAGGCATTGCTCAAAGAATTCACTCACTGAATTCCTGGTACCCAGGAAGTCTGGCCTTGAGCTTGTGCTCTGCCCCCACTGAACAGACCCCCTCTTTCTAAATCCCGGACACTGGGCTGGACACACAGCCTGTCACTCACCCCCACAGCACCCCGCGGGGAGGGCACTGTTACCAGTGATTCAAACCCAGGTGGGCTGAACTCCGAAGCACACCTCGGCCAACCACTGGTCACTGGAGTGAACTGCCCCCAACCCTCTGTCATCTCAGGGACAAAACCCTGCCCCCTCCACAGGGCTGGACGGCAGAGCAGCTTCCCTCTACAAAACAGTCAAAAAAACAAAGACAGACTTCCAGGCCTGCCGCTGCCTGGGAGAACCCTGAGGTTCCTTTTTGGAGTGACCTCTCCATAAGATGCACAGGTCATGCATGGGCCCACGAACATATGAATTACTTCTGGGATCAGAAGACAAAAAATGATTCTTTAGGTCAAAGAAAATGTGTTATTATATAATAGTAATGTATTCATTGTTACACCAAGTTGTAATATGCACTTCTCCTTTTTTTTTTTTTTTTTTTTTTGAGAGAGAGAGAGAGGGTCTCGCTCTATCATCCAGGCTGGAGTGCAGTGGTGGGATCGCAGCTCACTGCAGCCTTGACTTCCTGGGTTCAAGCGATCCTCCCATCTCAGCCTCCTGAGTAGCTGGGACTACAGGTTCGTGCCACTGCACCCGGCTAATTTGGTTTTAATTTGTTTAGAGACAGGGTCCCTCTGTGTGGCCCAGGCCAGGGTGCAGTGGTGTGATCATAGCTCACTGCAGCCTCCAGCTCCAGGGCTGGAGCAGTCCTCCCACCTCAGCCTCGTGAGTAGCAGGGACTACAGGTGTGAGCCACCACACCCAGCCCTATTTCTTATTGGAAGGGCCCCTGCAGGCCAAGATGCTCGGTGCCCAGGGAAGTAGGATAGCATGACCCTGCTCTTGACCCCTCCCAGCCCTCCTGGGAATCTGTCT
>NW_020258359.1:0-6390 GCF_003255815.1 Theropithecus gelada | reverse complement strand
CCTCTGCCCTGTGAGTTTGCGCCCCGCATCGTGGGGGACTGGGCGGCACCTCTGCCCTGTGAGTTTGCACCCCACATCGTGGGGACTGGGCGCACTTGTTTAAATCGTCTCCTGGTGGTTTGAGCACACTCCCTCTGGGGCTGTCTTTAAGCTTCCCTTTGGAGACTTAGAGGGGGTCAGAGGCCGACTTCTGAATCCTCAAGGACAGTAGGGAAATGAGAAGGATGGAGGGATCCAGGGACGGCGGAGAAGGGAAGGAGGTGGAAGAGAAGGACGTGGAGGGGGCGTCCCCCTAAGAGGAGTGGGAAGGGGCGTTGAGGGTGGGGAGCTGGGGTGGGCGTGAGAGGTGGTGTGGAAGGTTGCAGGAGAAGAAGAGGCCAGTCTGAGATGGCTGCAGACTCTGCTGGTTCCAAATGTAGGACACTCGGAAAAAGGAAAGCGATGGAGACAGGAAACAGATCGGGGGTTAGGAGGGAGGGAGGGAGGGGTGCGTCGGTGCCACACGACGTTTTTCGGGGCAGGGAGACACCTCTGCATGACCGCACAGTGGTAGATCCGTGTCATTCCGCGTTTCTGCAGACTCAACAGTGTGCGGCAGCGGGAGAGCCCCGTGCACGCTGTTGCCTCGGGGTGATAATGACCCGTCCCAGGAGGTTCATTGACTGTAACGGGTGCAGGCGGTCACGCAGGACCTTCCTGATCGGGGCCCCGGGAGGGTTTCTGCTGACCGTCAGCCCGCAGGTGTCCTGTCCCCCTCCCGGTGGGATGACGGCGCAGGCCCCGGAAGGTCAGCTCATCCTTGGTTAACGTGGCCCGTCCCCCTTTTCCACCGCCCCTCTTTTCTTGTTCTGAATACGGTCACAAGCAAGTGCAGTTACCACAGTGAGCAGCGGCGGCGAAGACGAGATCCTGGGTGCCCACTGCAGCTTGGCTGGATTCTAGAAACTCTTCAAGTTTGGGGAGGGGCGGAGATGCAGGCGTGCCCTGATGCTGGGGCTCCCGGGGCCTGCCGTGCGTGTGCTTGTGGAGGCGCAGCTGCACCTGGCGCGCCCTGGGCTCTGGAGGGGCGGGCCGGAGCCGGCACCGAGCCTGCAGCCAGCTCTGGTGTTGTCATGGGGCGGGGGGGGTGGACCCTATTTCTCGGGGGGAGCGCCTTCGACTGGGTCCCCAGGCTCTCCTCTCGGGGACCTGTTGGTGCGCGCTCCGCCCGGGCTCTCTCGGGGACCTGTGGGTGCGCGCTCCGCCCGGGCTCTCCTCTCGGGGACCTGTGGGTGCGCGCTCCGCCCAGGCTCTCTCGGGGACCTGTTGGTGCGCGCTCCGCCCGGGCTCTCCTCCCGGGGACCTGTGGGTGCGCGCTCCGCCCAGGCTCTCTCGGGGACCTGTGGGTGCGCGCTCCGCCCGGGCTCTCCTCTCGGGGACCTGTTGGTGCGCGCTCCGCCCGGGCTCTCGGGGACCTGTGGGTGCGCGCTCCGCCCGGGCTCTCCTCGGGGACCTGTTGGTGCGCGCTCCGCCCGGGCTCTCTCGGGGACCTGTGGGTGCGCGCTCCGCCCGGGCTCTCCTCTTGGGGACCTGTGGGTGCGCGCTCCGCCCGGGGTCTCCTCTTGGGGACCTGTGGGTGCGCGCTCCGCCCGGGCTCTCCTCCCGGGGACCTGTTGGTGCGCGCTCCAGGGCGAGCCACGTGACCGCGCAGAAAGCGCCCCCTGCCCTGCGGGACGGCCCAGCCCGGAGCGAACGGGGAGAGGAGAGGAGAGGACCGGGGGGAGCGGAGGGCAGTGCAGGGAGCGGAGAAGGAGGAGAAGAGAGCAGCGCCGGGGGCGGCCGGGTCTGCACAGTCGCGGGTCGGGAGGGGCGGCCGCCGCCACCCCCGGCGCCATGAGCCCTCCTCAGCCTGAGGAATGCGCGCGGCGCGGGCCCCGGCCCCAGAGCGCCTGGCGGGCGACGCATGGAGCGCGCTGAGCCCGGGCCCCGCCTGCAGCGCCCCGCCGGCCCCGGCCCGGCCCTGCCCCGAGAGCGCAGCGCCCGGCCCGGCCCGCGGAGAGCCCTGCGCGCCGACGGCATGCGGCTCCGCGAGCGCTCGCTGCGCCAGGACCCCGACCTGCGCCAGGAGCTGGCCTCGCTGGCCCGCGGCTGCGACTTCGTGCTGCCCTCGCGGTTCAAGAAACGGCTGAAGGCCTTCCAGCAGGTCAGCCCCGCGCGCCCCGCGGCTGCCCCACACCGGGCGAGGCCTCCCGGCCCCGCGCGGGCCCCCCTCGCCGCTGCTGGCCGTGCACCCGCTGCCGCGTGGCGGGGCCCGAACGCCAGATTTTCAGCACCCGTTGCGGGCGCGGGGGACCCGCTCGGGCCGCACGCCGCCGAAAACCGGGTGCTGCTCCTTGGGAAGCTGTGCCAAGCTTGTTAGCAAACCCGGGCTTTGGAAAGAGCCCCCGCTTCTTTCCCGGCAGTTTTGGCTGTGAGTGCGCGCCTCGCTGGGATCCACCAAGGCAGCGGGGTGGGGGGGTGAGAACCGTCAGTGCCTGGGACGGTTCGCTGCAGGCAGATTTTTAATTTAAATAACACGTTGCACCGCTGGTAACAAACCCCGGGAAACTCCTTCACCCTTTGTCAAGGCGTCGGGCGGGTGAAACTTCCCCGGCGTGACTGCAATACCCCGCATTCCTTCCCACTGGCTAACTGGTTTAAAAGAGTCGGTTGGGATATCGCTCACATACCGTACTATTTATGCAGCGTGGTTTCAGTCAGTCACTTGCTGGCTTTGAAATTTATTTATTTTTACTTTTATTTATTATTTATTTATGTTGAGACGTTGTCTCTCTGTTGCCCAGGCTGGAGTGCAGCGGCGCCATCTCGGCTCACTGCAGCCTCCACCTCCCGGGTTCAAGTGATTCTCCTGCCTCAGGCTCCGGAATAGCTGGGATGACAGGCGTGCGTCACCAGGCCCAGCTAGTTTTTGCGTTTCTGGTAGAGACGGGGTTTCACCATGTTGGCCAGGCTAGTCTTGAACTCTTGACCTCAGGTGATCCACCCGCCTGGATCTGGGATGGGGGGCGTGAGCCTCCGCCCCAGCCGGCTTTGAAATTTAATCTCAGGTCTCATTAGTGCTCAGGGAAGTAACATGTGTGTCTGCACGCCGTGTATATTGTATAACTTAGTTTTACGAGTACCATGTGGTTTAAACGTGTAGGAGTCTTCCCGGGACAGCCCCGATATAATTTGAGAACTTAGGGTTTGGCTGTGGCCGAATCTGATCCGAATCTCATCCAGGCAGGGGGTGCGTGGCGGGCGCCTCACACCCAAGTGGTCCATCAGACCCACTTTTCACACTCGGTTCCAGGAGTCTGGAACTGGTGGCCTAAACCTCAAGTTGAACCAGAGCATCCTGCTTGAAGGGGGAGGGAGACCCACTGCTTTCTGTTGATATTTTAATTGAAATTTTTTCTCTCAGATCACATCAACTTTTACGCTGCTTCAGAGTGTCTGTCTGATCTCTGTCTCCCAGGTTTTCACATTTTGCCTGTAAGTGGATAAGGGCGAGGCTGGTTTTGTTAAAATGGCCTTAACCTGCAGACCATAAGACGGAGATCAGCCTCGTGCGGGATTTGCATTAGACGGTGGCAGGTGCGTGTTTGCTGGTTGCAGAGTCAGGTGATGAGCTCGCCCGTGGCTGGATGAAGCAGCCCTTCTTCCCTGCAGCAGGGCCCTGCTCTTCTGCGGGGGGCTGGGGTGACGATGCACCTGTGTGTCCACCTCCAGGAGGCAGAGCCCATTCCCCAAAGTCTGCGTCGTTTTAGCAGGACTGTTTGTTTTTAACAAGTCACTTTTCGGGAAACCGTGAATTCCGTGTACAGAAGTTTGCTTCATTTTACAGACAATCGGTTTCCGCGTTTTCCGGGAGTGAGGACAGACGTTGTGTGAAATGCGTGCTGTCTGCGGGGTGGTGGAGGAATCACGGGCTTATTTTGGGGTATTTGTGGGGGCGGTGCTGGGAGAGAAGCGGGCGTTTCCTGGCTGCTTTCACTCCCCACATGAGCGTGGGCTCTGTCAGGTTCCCCCAGTTGGACACACCCTCAGGAGGGTTGTCAGGGAGCATCGGTGTTGGAGCCACTGGACGTGTCTGGGTGCTGTTTCAGGGGTCCCGTGACAGGCACAGCCTTCCGCGGCTAACGTAGACTCTGCAGCCACGAGCCTCTGGTGGGGGCTCCTGAGCTTGTTCTTCCGAATGTGCAGACGTCCCGCCTGGGCTTCTGTTCCTGCAAACCCCCTGGCGGATGCTCCCTGCCCGGCTGGTGAACCCAGGCTCCTCCTCCTCCCGGTCACTGCCCACTTCCCAGTCACCGGCATCCTTGCCAAAGCAAACCGGGTTGGGGGGGGGCGGTCAGCGACCGCCGGCCTTGGGAGGGGAACAGCATGTGTTCTCGCCGTGGGTCCGGGGAGCCCCGTGTGACGACAGCGTGTTACACGTACTCCCGCCGTGGGTCCGGGGAGCCCCATGTGACGACAGCATGTTACACGGCACACGCTCTCACTGTAGGACCCAGTGTGTACCTGGAGCGTGGCCGTGCAGCTGCCTGGCCGAGCTCTTCTTGCTGGAGCCACTCTGCCTGCGCCTGTGCCCAGGGATTCTCAGGCCTTCTGTCCCCGGGCAACAGCAGGACAGCTCAGACCTTGTTCCCAGCCCAGGACAGCTGTGCTGCCCCAGCCTGGCCCTCCCTGCCTGGGGAGTGACTCTCCCGCCCCCCACACACTGGTTCAGCACACAGATTCTCCTCGTCACCTGTCCTGGTTACACAGACACTGTCCAGCATCCCCACGGGGTCCTTCTGGCGGACGCACACACCCTGGACAGCACCGTCCACGGCTGAAAGCGCCGTCCCCAACGCGGCAGCCCCGCTGTGGTTGGAGCCGACCTCGGCGTGGTGGCAGCCTGGGCTCTGGGCATCCCCGACGCACCTGCTCTCACCGCTGGAGCACGTGCCGTTCCCCTCCCAGGGCCCGTGGTCGCCAGAACCCTAACCCTTGCAGCCTTTGGTTTGTCTAGGATGCCGCTCCCTGGGCAGCGGCAGGGAGAAGGTAGAGCGGGTTCCCCACCTGGCAGGGAGCCGCAGTGCAGCGAGGGGGGTTAACAGGAAACAAGCCTGGGCGGGAACATCCACACACGAGACCAGGCTCAGGAGTATCTGCCAGGGGCCTCGTGGACGCAGGGAGGGGGCCAGATCCTCCCCTCGCTGTGGTGCCCGGCATCCACCGTCCCCCCGGGCTGGTGGACAGAATGACCCCCACGTCCCCCAGCCCAGCCTTCCGAGCTCTGTGGAGACTCACACCTCACTGCAGCCGTGCGTGCAGGTGCCAGCGCCTGGGCCGCAGGAGTGCGTGCAGGGCGGCNTTTTTTTGAGACGGAGTCTCGCTCTGTAGCCCGGGCTGGAGTGCAGTGGCCGGATCTCGGCTCACTGCAAGCTCCGCCTCCCGGGTTCACGCCATTCTCCTGCCTCAGCCTCCCGAGTAGCTGGGACTACAGGCACCCGCCACCTCGCCCGGCTAGTTTTTTGTAATTTTTAGTAGAGACAGGGTTTCACCGTGTTAGCCAGGATGGTCTCGATCTCCTGACCTCATGATCCGCCTGTCTCGGCCTCCCAAAGTGCTGGGATTACAGGCTTGAGCCACCGCGCCCGGCCGAGAGGGGATTTTTAAACCCACGTGCGGGGCCTGACTCTCTCGCCTCCGTGTTCGGCTCCTCTGTGTAAACACCGACGTTTTTGACTCCGTGTTTAGCCGTCCGGCGTGTGGTTTGCAGGTGTAGCTGGCAGCGCTCTACCAGCCCTCGCAGAGGGTCCCTGGGAGTCGCGTGCTGGGCGGAGAAGAATGCTCAGAGCTTGCAGCGGGCCCTGCCTTTCAGGGGGTGGCCGCCATCTGGGTGGGCGAGGGGCTCGGCTGGAATCCATGAGTGTGGGTCCCGGCCGAACCCCTCCATCCCATCCCACAGCCTCCCGTGCTTCCGCCTCGCGCTGCAGACTGGGGGCTCCTGGGGACACGGCTGTGCGTTGCAGCCTCTACTGAGCGTGCCTTCCGCCGGCCCCTGCTGCTCCGGCACCTCCCCTGTGGCCTTGACTGTGGTGTCTGGTCCCGCTGGGGTTGGGGCGAGGGTCCTTCCTGCTGGTCACCGTGCCCTGCCTGCTGTGCGCACCCTCTGCACACGCAGGGGTCCCGCCCGCCGCTGATGTCGCCAGAGGACGTGTGACAGTTGCACGTGGCCTGTGTTCTCGGGAAACTCACCTGCACCCATGAAGCATACGCAGAAACAGGCAGCATCGGTGTTAGGCCCAGCCTTTGTTTTTGGTCGTATATGGACGTGTTTTGCAAAACTGTGGGTGTGCTCTGGGAGGGCGACACATATCT
>NW_020258358.1:0-6390 GCF_003255815.1 Theropithecus gelada | reverse complement strand
GGTGAAAAAGGAAATATCCTCCGATGAAAACTGGAAAAAAGCTTTCTGAGAAACTGCTTAGTGTTCTGTGAATTCATCTCACAGAGTTACAGATTTCCCGTGAAGAAGCCGCTCGCTACGCCTGTTCTTGTGAAATTCGTAAAGTGATATTTGGAAGCCCTTAGAGGGCTATGGTGAAAAAGGCAATATCCTCAGAGAAAAGCTGGAAAAAAGATTTCTAAGACACTGCTTTGTGATTTGTGACTTCCGCACACAGAGTTACATCTGTATTTCGTGGATCTCTTTGCTAGCCTTATTTCTGTGGTATCTGAGTACAGATAATTCGGATCCCTTTGAAGACTATAGGGCCAAAGTAAATATCCTCCGATAACAAAGAGAAAGAAGCTTTTTGAGAAACTACTTTGTGTTCTGCGAAATCATCTCACAGAGTTACAGCTTCCCCTCAAGAAGCCTTTAGCTAAGACAGTTCTTGTGCAATTTGCAAAGTGATATTTGGAAGCCCCTAGAGGGAGATGGTGAAAAAGGAAATATCCTCCAATGAAATGTGGAAGGAAGCTTTCTGAGAAACTGCTTAGTGTTCTGTGAATTCATCTCACAGAGTTACAGCTTTCCCCTCAAGAACCCGCTCGCTAAGCCTGTTCTTGTAGAATTCGCAAAGTGATATTTGGAAGCCCATAGAGGGCTACGGTGAAAAAAGAAATATCCTCAGATGAAATCTGGAAAGAAGCTTTCTGAGAAACTGCGTAGTGTTCGGTGAATTCAACTCACAGAGTTACAGTTTCCACTCAAGAATCCGCTCGCTAAGCCTGTTCTTGTGGAATTCACAAAGTGATTATTGGAAGCCTAAAGAGAGCTATGATGAAAAAGGAAATATCCTCAGAGAAAAAATGGAAAGAAGCTTTCTGATAAACTGCTTTGTGATGTGTGACTTCTGCCCACAGAGTTACATCTGTATTTCGTGGATCTCTTTGCTAGCCTTATTTCTGTGGAATCTGAGAACAGATATTTCGGATCACATTGAAGACTATAGGTCCAAAGGAAATATCCTCCGATAACAAAGAGAAAGAAGCTTTCTGAGAAACTTCTTTGTGTTCTATGAAATCATCTCACAGAGTTACAGCCTTCCCCCCTGGAAGCTTTATGGTAAGTCAGTTCTTGTGGAATTTGCAAAGTGATACTTGGAAGCCCATAGAGGGCTATGGTAAAAAAGAAATATCCTCAGAGATAAACTGGAAAGAAGCTTTCTGACAACTGCTTTGTGATGTGTGACTTCCGCCCAGAGACTTACAACTGTATTTCGTGGATCTATTTGCTAGCCTTATTTCTGTGGAATCTGAGAACAGATATTTCGGATCCCTTTGAAGACTATAGGACCAAAGGAAATATCCTCCGTTAACAAAGAGAAAGAAGCTTTCTGAGAAACTTCTTTGTGTTCTGTGAAATCATCTCACAGAGTTACAGCTTTTCCGTCAAGAAGCCTTTCACTAAGACAGTTCTTGTGGAATTTTCAAAGTGATATTTGGAAGCCCGTAGAGGGCTATGGTGAAAAACGCAATATCCTCAGAGAAAAATTGGAAAGAAGCTTTCTGAGAAACTGGTTTGTGATGTGTGACTTCCACTCACAGAGTTACATCTGTATTTCATGGATCTCTTTGCTAGCCTTATTTCTGTGGAATCTCAGACCAGATATTTCGGATCCCTTTGAAGACTCCGATAACAAAGAGAAAGAAGCTTTCTGAGAAAGTTCTTTGTGTTCTGTGAAATCATCTCACAGAGTTACAGCTTTCCCCCCAAGAAGGCTTTCGCTAAGACAGTTCTTGTGGAATTTGCAAAGTGATATTTGGATGCCCATAGCGGGCTATGGTGAAAAAGGAAATATCCTCCGATGAAATGTGGAAGGAAGCTTTCTGAGAAACTGCTTAGTGTTCTGTGAATTCATCTCACAGAGTTACAGCTTTCCCCTCAAGAAGCCACTCGCTAAGCCTGCTCTTGTAGAATTCGCAAAGTGATATTTGGAAGCCCTTAGAGAGCTATGGTGAAAAAGGCAATATCCTCAGAGAAAAACTGGAAAGAAGCTTTCTGAGAAACTGCTTTTTGATGTGTGACTTCCGCACACAGAGTTACATCTGTATTTCGTGGATCTCTTTGCTAGCCTTCTCTCTGTGGAATCTGAGAACAGATATTTCGGATCAGTTTCAAAACTATAGGGCCAAAGGAAATATCCTCCGATAACAAAGAGAAAGAAACTTTTTGAGAAACTTCTTTGTGTTCTGTGAAATCATGTCACAGAGTTATAGCTTTCCCCTCAAGAAGCCTTTCGCTAAGACAGTTCTTGTGGAATTTGCAAAGTGATATTTGGAAGCCCATAGAGGGCTATGGTGAAAAAGGAAATATCCTCAGATGAAATCGGGAAACAAGCTTTCTGAGAAACTGCTTAGTGTTCTTTGAATTCATCTCACAGTATTACAGCTTTCCCTGAAAGCCGCTCGCTAAGCCTGTTCTTGTGGAATTCGCAAAGTGATATTTGGAAGCCCATGGAGGTTTATGGTAAAAAAGGAAATATCCTCAGAGAAAAAATGGAAAGAAGCTTTCTGAGAAAGTGCTTTGTGATGTGTGACTTCCACTCACAAAGCTACATCAGTATTTCGTGCATCTCTTTGCTAGCATTATTTCTGTGGAATCTGAGAACAGATATTTCGGATCTGTTTGAATACTATCGGGTCAAAGGAAATATCCTCCGATAACAAAGAGAAAGAAGCTTTCTGAGAAACTTCTTTGTGTTCTGTATAATCATTTCACAGAGTTACAGCTTTCCCCTCAAAATGCCTTTCGCTAAGACAGTTCTTGTGGAATTTGCAAAGTGATATTTGGAGGCCCATAGAGGGCTATGTTGAAAAATGAAATATCCTCAGATGAAATCTGGTAGAAGCTTTCTGAGAAACTGCTTAGAGTTCTGTGAATTCATCTCACAGAGTTACAGCTTTCCCCTCAAGAAGCCGCTCGCTACGCCTGTTCTTGAGGAATTCGCAAAGTAATATTTGGCAGCCCATAGAAGGTTATGTTGAAAAACGAAATATTCTCAGAGAAAAACTGGAAAGAAGCTTTCTGAGAAACTGCTTTGTGATGTGTGACTGCCACTCACAGAGTTACATCAGTGTTTCGTGGATCTCTTTGATAGCCTCATTTCTATGGAATCTGAGAACACATGTTTCGGATGACTTTGAATACTATAGGGCCAAAGGAAATATCCTCCGATAACAAAGAGAAAGAAGCTTTCTGAGAAACTTCTTTGTGTTCTGTGAAATCATCTCACAGAGTTACAGCTTTCCACTCAAGAAGAATTTCGTTAAGTCAGTTCTTGTTTAATTTGCAAAGTGATATTTGGAATTCCCTAGAGGGCTATGGTGAAAAGGGAAATATTCTCAGATGAAATCTGGAAGGAAGGTTTCTGAGAAACTGCTTCGTGTTCTGTTAATTCATCTCACAGAGTTACACCTTTCCCTCGAGAAACCGCGCGCTAAGCCTGTTCTTTTGGAATTCGCAAAGTGATATTTGGAAACCCATAGACGGCTACGGTGAAAAAGAAAATATCCTCAGAGAAAAACTGGAAAGAAGCTTTCTGATAAACTACTTTGTGATGAGTGACTTCCATTCACAGAGTTACATCTCATTTCGTGCCTCTCTTTGCTAGCCTTATTTCTGTGGAATCGGAGAGCAGATATTTCGGTTTCCTTTGAAGACTATAGGGCCAAAGGAAATATCCTCCGATAACAAAGACAAAGAAGCTTTCTGAGAAACTACATTGTGTTCTGTGAAATCATCTCACAGAGTTACAGCTTTTCCCTCAAGAAGCCTTTCGTTAAGCCAGTTCTTGTGGAATTTGCAAAGTGATATTTGGAAGCCCATAGAGGGCTATGGTGAAAAAGGAAATGTCCTCAGATGAAATCTGGAAAGAAGCTTTTTGAGAAATTGCTTAGTGTCCTATTAATTCAACTCACAGAGTTACAGCTCTATTTCGTGCATCTCTTTGCTAGCCTTATTTCTGTGGAATCTGAAAACAGATATTTCGGAACCCTTTGAAGACTATAAGGCCAAAGGAAATATCCCCCGATAACAAAGCCAAAGAAGCGTTCTGAGAAACTTCTTTGTGTTCTGTGATATCATCTCATAGAGTTGCAGCTTTCCCCTCAAGAAGCCTTTCGCTAAGAGAGTTCTTGTGAAATTCGCAAAGTGATATTTGGAAGCCCATAGAGGGCTATGGTGAAAAAGGAAATATCCTCAGATGGAATCTGGAAAGAAACTTTTTGAGAAACTGCTTAGTGTTCTGTAAATTCATCTCACAGAGTTACATCTGTATTTCGTGGATCGCATTGCTAGCCTTATTTCTGTGGAATCTGAGAACAGATATTTCAGATCCCTTTGAAGACTATAGGGCCAAAGGAAATATCCTCCGATAACAAAGAGAAAGAAGCTTTCTGAGAAACTTCTTTGTGTTCTGTGAAATCATCTCACAGAGTTACAACTTTCCCCTCTAGAAGCCTTTCGCTAATACAGTTCTTGTGGAATTGCCAAAGTGATATTTGGAAGCCCTTAGAGGGCTATGGTGAAAAAGGAAATATCCTCAGAAGAAATCTGGAAAGAAGCTTTCTGAGAAACTCCTTAGTGTTCTGTTAATTCATCTCACAGAATTACATCTCTATTTCGTGGATCACTTTGCTAGCCTTATTTCTGTGTAATCTGAGAGCAGATATTTCGGAACCCTTTGAATAGTATAGGGGCAAAGGAAATATCCTCCGATAACAAAGACAAAGAAGCTTTCTGAGAAACTTCTTTGTGTTCTGTGAAATCATCTCACAGAGTTACAGCTTTCCTCTCAAGAAGCCTTTCGCTAAAACAGTTCTTGTGAAATTGGAAAAGTGAGATTTGGAAGCACAAAGAGGGCTAAGGTGAAAAAGGAAATATTCTCAGATGATATCTGGAAAGAAGCTTTTTGAGAAACTGCTTCGTGTTCTCTTAATTCGTCTCACAGATTTACATCTGTATTTCGTGGATCGCTTTGCTAGCCTTATTTCTGTGGAATCTGAGAACAGATATTTCGGATCCCTTTGAAGACTATAGGGCCAAAGGAAATATCCTCCCATAACAAAGGGAAAGAAGCTTTCTCAGAAACTTCTTTGTGTTCTGTGAAATCATCTCACAGAGTTACAGCTTTCCCCTCAAGAAGCCTTTCGCTAAGACAGTTCATGTGGAATTGGCAAAGTGATATTTTTTTAAGGCCCTAGAGCGCTATGGTGAAAAAGAAAACATCCTCAGATGAAATCTGGAAAGAAGCTTTCTGTGAAAATTTTCTGTGATGTGTGACTTCCACTAACAGAGTTACATCTGTATTTCTTGGATCTCTTTCCTAGCCTTTTTCTGTGGAATTTGAGAAAAGATACTTCGGATCAATTAGAAGACTATAAGGCCAAAGGAAATATCCTCTGATAACAAAGAGAAGGAAGCTTTCTGAGAAACTTCTTTGTGTTCTGTGAAATCATCTCAAAGAGTAACAGCTTTCCTCTCAAGAAGCCTTTCGCTAAGACAGTTCTTGTGGAATTTGCAAAGTGATATTTGGAAGCCCACAGAGGGCTATGGTGAAAAAGGAAATATCCTCTGATGAAATCTGGAAAGAAGCTTTCTGAGAAACTGCTTAGTGTTCTGTTAATTCATCTCACAGAGTTACATCTGTATTTCGTGGATCTCTTTGCTACCCTTATTTCTGTGCAATCTGAGAACAGATTTTTTGAACCCTTTGAAGACTATAGGGCCAAAGGAAATATCCTCCGATAACAAAGAGAAGGAAGCTTTCTGAGAAACTTCTTTGTGTTCTGTGAAATCATCTCTCAGAATTACACCTTTCCCCTCAAGAAGCCACTCGCTACGCCTGGTCTTCTAGAATTCGCAAAGTGATATTTGGAAGCCCATAGAGGGCTATGGTGAAAAAGAAAATATCCTCAGATATAAAGTGGAAGGACGTTTTCTGAGAAGCTGCTTAGTGTTCTGTTAATTCATCTCACAGAGTTACATCTGTATTGCGTGTATCTCTTTGCTAGCCTTATTTCTGTGGAATGTGAGAACAGATATTTCGAATCCCTTTGAAGTCTATAGGGCCAAAGGAATTATCCTCCGATAACAAAGAGAAAGAAGCTTTCTGAGAAACTTCTTAGTGTTCTGTGAAATCATCTCACAGAATTACATCATTCCCCCCAAAAAGCCTTTCGCTAAGACAGTTCTTCTGGAATTTGCAATGTGATATTTGGAAGCCCATAGAGGGCTATTGTGAAAAAGTCAATATCCTCAGATGAAATCTGGAAAGAAGCTTTCTGAGACACTGCTCTGTGATGTGTGACT
>NW_020258357.1:0-6392 GCF_003255815.1 Theropithecus gelada | reverse complement strand
CCTCTGCCCTGTGAGTTTGCGCCCCGCATCGTGGGGGACTGGGCGGCACCTCTGCCCTGTGAGTTTGCACCCCACATCGTGGGGACTGGGCGCACTTGTTTAAATCGTCTCCTGGTGGTTTGAGCACACTCCCTCTGGGGCTGTCTTTAAGCTTCCCTTTGGAGACTTACAGGGGGTCAGAGGCCGACTTCTGAATCCTCAAGGACAGTAGGGAAATGAGAAGGATGGAGGGATCCAGGGACGGCGGAGAAGGGAAGGAGGTGGAAGAGAAGGACGTGGAGGGGGCGTCCCCCTAAGAGGAGTGGGAAGGGGCGTTGAGGGTGGGGAGCTGGGGTGGGCGTGAGAGGTGGTGTGGAAGGTTGCAGGAGAAGAAGAGGCCAGTCTGAGATGGCTGCAGACTCTGCTGGTTCCAAATGTAGGACACTCGGAAAAAGGAAAGCGATGGAGACAGGAAACAGATCGGGGGTTAGGAGGGAGGGAGGGAGGGGTGCGTCGGTGCCACACGACGTTTTTCGGGGCAGGGAGACACCTCTGCATGACCGCACAGTGGTAGATCCGTGTCATTCCGCGTTTCTGCAGACTCAACAGTGTGCGGCAGCGGGAGAGCCCCGTGCACGCTGTTGCCTCGGGGTGATAATGACCCGTCCCAGGAGGTTCATTGACTGTAACGGGTGCAGGCGGTCACGCAGGACCTTTCTGATCGGGGCCCCGGGAGGGTTTCTGCTGACCGTCAGCCCGCAGGTGTCCTGTCCCCCTCCCGGTGGGATGACGGCGCAGGCCCCGGAAGGTCAGCTCATCCTTGGTTAACGTGGCCCGTCCCCCTTTTCCACCGCCCCTCTTTTCTTGTTCTGAATACGGTCACAAGCAAGTGCAGTTACCACAGTGAGCAGCGGCGGCGAAGACGAGATCCTGGGTGCCCACTGCAGCTTGGCTGGATTCTAGAAACTCTTCAAGTTTGGGGAGGGGCGGAGATGCAGGCGTGCCCTGATGCTGGGGCTCCCGGGGCCTGCCGTGCGTGTGCTTGTGGAGGCGCAGCTGCACCTGGCGCGCCCTGGGCTCTGGAGGGGCGGGCCGGAGCCGGCACCGAGCCTGCAGCCAGCTCTGGTGTTGTCATGGGGCGGGGGGGGGTGGACCCTATTTCTCGGGGGGAGCGCCTTCGACTGGGTCCCCAGGCTCTCCTCTCGGGGACCTGTTGGTGCGCGCTCCGCCCGGGCTCTCTCGGGGACCTGTGGGTGCGCGCTCCGCCCGGGCTCTCCTCTCGGGGACCTGTGGGTGCGCGCTCCGCCCAGGCTCTCTCGGGGACCTGTTGGTGCGCGCTCCGCCCGGGCTCTCCTCCCGGGGACCTGTGGGTGCGCGCTCCGCCCAGGCTCTCTCGGGGACCTGTGGGTGCGCGCTCCGCCCGGGCTCTCCTCTCGGGGACCTGTTGGTGCGCGCTCCGCCCGGGCTCTCGGGGACCTGTGGGTGCGCGCTCCGCCCGGGCTCTCCTCGGGGACCTGTTGGTGCGCGCTCCGCCCGGGCTCTCTCGGGGACCTGTGGGTGCGCGCTCCGCCCGGGCTCTCCTCTTGGGGACCTGTGGGTGCGCGCTCCGCCCGGGGTCTCCTCTTGGGGACCTGTGGGTGCGCGCTCCGCCCGGGCTCTCCTCCCGGGGACCTGTTGGTGCGCGCTCCAGGGCGAGCCACGTGACCGCGCAGAAAGCGCCCCCTGCCCTGCGGGACGGCCCAGCCCGGAGCGAACGGGGAGAGGAGAGGAGAGGACCGAGGGGAGCGGAGGGCAGTGCAGGGAGCGGAGAAGGAGGAGAAGAGAGCAGCGCCGGGGGCGGCCGGGTCTGCACAGTCGCGGGTCGGGAGGGGCGGCCGCCGCCACCCCCGGCGCCATGAGCCCTCCTCAGCCTGAGGAATGCGCGCGGCGCGGGCCCCGGCCCCAGAGCGCCTGGCGGGCGACGCATGGAGCGCGCTGAGCCCGGGCCCCGCCTGCAGCGCCCCGCCGGCCCCGGCCCGGCCCTGCCCCGAGAGCGCAGCGCCCGGCCCGGCCCGCGGAGAGCCCTGCGCGCCGACGGCATGCGGCTCCGCGAGCGCTCGCTGCGCCAGGACCCCGACCTGCGCCAGGAGCTGGCCTCGCTGGCCCGCGGCTGCGACTTCGTGCTGCCCTCGCGGTTCAAGAAACGGCTGAAGGCCTTCCAGCAGGTCAGCCCCGCGCGCCCCGCGGCTGCCCCACACCGGGCGAGGCCTCCCGGCCCCGCGCGGGCCCCCCTCGCCGCTGCTGGCCGTGCACCCGCTGCCGCGTGGCGGGGCCCGAACGCCAGATTTTCAGCACCCGTTGCGGGCGCGGGGGACCCGCTCGGGCCGCACGCCGCCGAAAACCGGGTGCTGCTCCTTGGGAAGCTGTGCCAAGCTTGTTAGCAAACCCGGGCTTTGGAAAGAGCCCCCGCTTCTTTCCCGGCAGTTTTGGCTGTGAGTGCGCGCCTCGCTGGGATCCACCAAGGCAGCGGGGTGGGGGGGTGAGAACCGTCAGTGCCTGGGACGGTTCGCTGCAGGCAGATTTTTAATTTAAATAACACGTTGCACCGCTGGTAACAAACCCCGGGAAACTCCTTCACCCTTTGTCAAGGCGTCGGGCGGGTGAAACTTCCCCGGCGTGACTGCAATACCCCGCATTCCTTCCCACTGGCTAACTGGTTTAAAAGAGTCGGTTGAGATATCGCTCACATACCGTACTATTTATGCAGCGTGGTTTCAGTCAGTCACTTGCTGGCTTTGAAATTTATTTATTTTTACTTTTATTTATTATTTATTTATGTTGAGACGTTGTCTCTCTGTTGCCCAGGCTGGAGTGCAGCGGCGCCATCTCGGCTCACTGCAGCCTCCACCTCCCGGGTTCAAGTGATTCTCCTGCCTCAGGCTCCGGAATAGCTGGGATGACAGGCGTGCGTCACCAGGCCCAGCTAGTTTTTGCGTTTCTGGTAGAGACGGGGTTTCACCATGTTGGCCAGGCTAGTCTTGAACTCTTGACCTCAGGTGATCCACCCGCCTGGATCTGGGATGGGGGGCGTGAGCCTCCGCCCCAGCCGGCTTTGAAATTTAATCTCAGGTCTCATTAGTGCTCAGGGAAGTAACATGTGTGTCTGCACGCCGTGTATATTGTATAACTTAGTTTTACGAGTACCATGTGGTTTAAACGTGTAGGAGTCTTCCCGGGACAGCCCCGATATAATTTGAGAACTTAGGGTTTGGCTGTGGCCGAATCTGATCCGAATCTCATCCAGGCAGGGGGTGCGTGGCGGGCGCCTCACACCCAAGTGGTCCATCAGACCCACTTTTCACACTCGGTTCCAGGAGTCTGGAACTGGTGGCCTAAACCTCAAGTTGAACCAGAGCATCCTGCTTGAAGGGGGAGGGAGACCCACTGCTTTCTGTTGATATTTTAATTGAAATTTTTTCTCTCAGATCACATCAACTTTTACGCTGCTTCAGAGTGTCTGTCTGATCTCTGTCTCCCAGGTTTTCACATTTTGCCTGTAAGTGGATAAGGGCGAGGCTGGTTTTGTTAAAATGGCCTTAACCTGCAGACCATAAGACGGAGATCAGCCTCGTGCGGGATTTGCATTAGACGGTGGCAGGTGCGTGTTTGCTGGTTGCAGAGTCAGGTGATGAGCTCGCCCGTGGCTGGATGAAGCAGCCCTTCTTCCCTGCAGCAGGGCCCTGCTCTTCTGCGGGGGGCTGGGGTGACGATGCACCTGTGTGTCCACCTCCAGGAGGCAGAGCCCATTCCCCAAAGTCTGCGTCGTTTTAGCAGGACTGTTTGTTTTTAACAAGTCACTTTTCGGGAAACCGTGAATTCCGTGTACAGAAGTTTGCTTCATTTTACAGACAATCGGTTTCCGCGTTTTCCGGGAGTGAGGACAGACGTTGTGTGAAATGCGTGCTGTCTGCGGGGTGGTGGAGGAATCACGGGCTTATTTTGGGGTATTTGTGGGGGCGGTGCTGGGAGAGAAGCGGGCGTTTCCTGGCTGCTTTCACTCCCCACATGAGCGTGGGCTCTGTCAGGTTCCCCCAGTTGGACACACCCTCAGGAGGGTTGTCAGGGAGCATCGGTGTTGGAGCCACTGGACGTGTCTGGGTGCTGTTTCAGGGGTCCCGTGACAGGCACAGCCTTCCGCGGCTAACGTAGACTCTGCAGCCACGAGCCTCTGGTGGGGGCTCCTGAGCTTGTTCTTCCGAATGTGCAGACGTCCCGCCTGGGCTTCTGTTCCTGCAAACCCCCTGGCGGATGCTCCCTGCCCGGCTGGTGAACCCAGGCTCCTCCTCCTCCCGGTCACTGCCCACTTCCCAGTCACCGGCATCCTTGCCAAAGCAAACCGGGTTGGGGGGGGGGCGGTCAGCGACCGCCGGCCTTGGGAGGGGAACAGCATGTGTTCTCGCCGTGGGTCCGGGGAGCCCCGTGTGACGACAGCGTGTTACACGTACTCCCGCCGTGGGTCCGGGGAGCCCCATGTGACGACAGCATGTTACACGGCACACGCTCTCACTGTAGGACCCAGTGTGTACCTGGAGCGTGGCCGTGCAGCTGCCTGGCCGAGCTCTTCTTGCTGGAGCCACTCTGCCTGCGCCTGTGCCCAGGGATTCTCAGGCCTTCTGTCCCCGGGCAACAGCAGGACAGCTCAGACCTTGTTCCCAGCCCAGGACAGCTGTGCTGCCCCAGCCTGGCCCTCCCTGCCTGGGGAGTGACTCTCCCGCCCCCCACACACTGGTTCAGCACACAGATTCTCCTCGTCACCTGTCCTGGTTACACAGACACTGTCCAGCATCCCCACGGGGTCCTTCTGGCGGACGCACACACCCTGGACAGCACCGTCCACGGCTGAAAGCGCCGTCCCCAACGCGGCAGCCCCGCTGTGGTTGGAGCCGACCTCGGCGTGGTGGCAGCCTGGGCTCTGGGCATCCCCGACGCACCTGCTCTCACCGCTGGAGCACGTGCCGTTCCCCTCCCAGGGCCCGTGGTCGCCAGAACCCTAACCCTTGCAGCCTTTGGTTTGTCTAGGATGCCGCTCCCTGGGCAGCGGCAGGGAGAAGGTAGAGCGGGTTCCCCACCTGGCAGGGAGCCGCAGTGCAGCGAGGGGGGTTAACAGGAAACAAGCCTGGGCGGGAACATCCACACACGAGACCAGGCTCAGGAGTATCTGCCAGGGGCCTCGTGGACGCAGGGAGGGGGCCAGATCCTCCCCTCGCTGTGGTGCCCGGCATCCACCGTCCCCCCGGGCTGGTGGACAGAATGACCCCCACGTCCCCCAGCCCAGCCTTCCGAGCTCTGTGGAGACTCACACCTCACTGCAGCCGTGCGTGCAGGTGCCAGCGCCTGGGCCGCAGGAGTGCGTGCAGGGCGGCNTTTTTTTGAGACGGAGTCTCGCTCTGTAGCCCGGGCTGGAGTGCAGTGGCCGGATCTCGGCTCACTGCAAGCTCCGCCTCCCGGGTTCACGCCATTCTCCTGCCTCAGCCTCCCGAGTAGCTGGGACTACAGGCACCCGCCACCTCGCCCGGCTAGTTTTTTGTAATTTTTAGTAGAGACAGGGTTTCACCGTGTTAGCCAGGATGGTCTCGATCTCCTGACCTCATGATCCGCCTGTCTCGGCCTCCCAAAGTGCTGGGATTACAGGCTTGAGCCACCGCGCCCGGCCGAGAGGGGATTTTTAAACCCACGTGCGGGGCCTGACTCTCTCGCCTCCGTGTTCGGCTCCTCTGTGTAAACACCGACGTTTTTGACTCCGTGTTTAGCCGTCCGGCGTGTGGTTTGCAGGTGTAGCTGGCAGCGCTCTACCAGCCCTCGCAGAGGGTCCCTGGGAGTCGCGTGCTGGGCGGAGAAGAATGCTCAGAGCTTGCAGCGGGCCCTGCCTTTCAGGGGGTGGCCGCCATCTGGGTGGGCGAGGGGCTCGGCTGGAATCCATGAGTGTGGGTCCCGGCCGAACCCCTCCATCCCATCCCACAGCCTCCCGTGCTTCCGCCTCGCGCTGCAGACTGGGGGCTCCTGGGGACACGGCTGTGCGTTGCAGCCTCTACTGAGCGTGCCTTCCGCCGGCCCCTGCTGCTTCGGCACCTCCCCTGTGGCCTTGACTGTGGTGTCTGGTCCCGCTGGGGTTGGGGCGAGGGTCCTTCTTGCTGGTCACCGCGCCCTGCCTGCTGTGCGCGCCCTCTGCACACGCGGGGGTCCCGCCCGCGGCTGATGTCGCCAGAGGACCTGTGACAGTTGCACGTGGCCTGTGTTCTCGGGAAACTCACCTGCACCCATGAAGCACACGCAGAAACAGGCAGCATCGGTGTTAGGCCCAGCCTTTGTTTTTGGTCGTATATGGATGTGTTTTGCAAAACTGTGGGTGTGCTCTGGGAGGGCGACACATATCT
>NW_020258356.1:0-6391 GCF_003255815.1 Theropithecus gelada | reverse complement strand
CCATCCTCCCATCCTTCTCAGTGAAGCATCTGTTCAGGTCTCTTCCCGCTTTTAAGTCAGGTGGTTTGTTCTCTGTCATGAGCCGTGGGAGGCCTGTGCATTCTGGATACGAGTCCTTTGCCGGCTGCATGGTTCATAGACATCTTCTCCCCATCTATCGAAAATGTGTCTCTTCAATTCCCTAGGGGTGTCTTTTATATTAGAAGTTTAATTTTGATGAGTCTTACTTGTTTTCTTCCTTGATTATGGATCATGGTATCATGGCTAAGAGCTCTCACCCTAGGTCTTGACAATTTCCATTTCTTCTACAGGTTTTGTAGTTTGGTATTTTACATTCAGGGCTATGGTCCACCTTAATTTTCATACAGGAATTTCTCCCTGTTTTCACTCTTTTGCATACAGCTGTCCCATAATTCCAGCACCATTTGTTGAAAAGACACAAATTCTACTGAACTGCTTTTGCGTCTTTGGGTCTGTTCTGGACTCCACTCTGTCAGCTGACCCGTGTGTCCATCCTGAGCATAATTTATGACTTTAGTGGCCGTCTCTGTGAAAAAAGTAATTCTGTCTGGAAGCAAAAACCACATTAGAAATGCTCTAAATAAGATTCTTCCTCTTGTCAGGAGAGCAAAGCCACCTCCCCAAGCAGAGGTGAGGCCTCAACAGCTCCCAGGCACAACCTTAACGCACAATGGGGAAGGCAATTCATTTCAAGGTAGTTACCAAGGGCCACAACGTGAGACCAGCATAGCCGTGAAAACTGCAATAATTTCAAAACAGAATGAAATTCATAAAGAACTGCTGAGAAGCGTGTGATAAGTTACAGGAATCACTGTTCCTTAAATTCTGACAGTTGACTAGAACAGAAATAGCTTCACGGTACAGTTCAAAGAGGAGAAAGGTAGGTAGGGGTGGTTTCCACACCACACAGGGCCTGCAGGAAAGGGACACTCTTCCTCTAAACGAGAGATCCCGGGAGTGATGTGATAAACCATGGTGAGAGGCACGGAACTGTGCAAGCTGGAGTCGCGGCCTTTGCCCCACCACGGAGCCTGTGTCCATGAACGACGAGGCTCGAATGTCAGGCTGAGGCAACCGAGGCAGTTATCAGGGGACAAGAAAACGAGCGCACGGTGGAGGCAAAGGTCTGAAATTGAGCGGCAACTTCGAGTCAAGTGGGACAAACTGACTCAAAATACAGGTTCCAAAAACCACCACAGCGAGCTGTTCCTCGGCTCTGGAAAGGCTAAGTGACTAATGCCCACACTGAGCATCTGCTCCCAGAAACGACCCTGGTGACCTAAGGCCCAGCTCCTCCAAGCCCTGCCGAACCTCATCGAGGAACTTTGCTGGTATCTTATGGTACATTGACACGTTCCTTTAAAATCTGGTATTTCATCAACAATGCAGGCGTCAGCTTTGACTCATTCACATTTCGATTAAACAAGATAATTTACACCCTGGCCATCCCAGGTAAGAGGTTTACTACAATCTTTAAACAGAGCCAGAGGCTACAGTCTGCTCCTACACAACACCATGTCTCTACAAGTTCGATGGGTTTTTACTTTCCATGTCTTCACTTGCCTAGTGCTAGAAAGCAGATTAAAAACAGAAGGCACCCAGAAACACTATTGAATTAGACTCAAATATCTTGCAGTCATCATCGTGATGAGATGTTTATTAAACAGAAATGTTCTCCCCTGTGGAAAGCAGCACACATCAACACACACCGATAACTGTCGCCAGCATTCCAGATCATCTTCCCTTCCATGGCCACAGTGGAGAGCAATGGACCACGCACACCTGCAGACCCACAGAAAGCGGGGTGACACGGCCGATTCTTGTAGCGAGCAGGCCAGAGTGCACTCAAAGTGCATCTCTTTCCAGCAGGCCACCATGGAAAGTTACACATTTATTCCACGAGTTAATGGCGCTGCACCAAACATTTCTATAAGATTCTCTGAGCAAGCTTTTCCTTCTGCCTAAAATGTCCTGACACAAACTGAAAAAGTTCTTGGAGCTGCTAAAGACTTCAGTATCCCCTTAACTATTGTCATGCACATCCGTGTGAAGAGACCACCAAACAGGCTTTGTGAGCACAACATGGCTGTTTATTTCACCTGGGTGCAGGCGGGCTGAGTCTGAAAAGAGTCAGCGAAGGGAGGTAAGTGTAGGGCCGTTTTATAGGATTTGGATAGGTAAAGGAAAATTACAGTCAAAGGGGGGTTGTTCTCTGGCGGGCAGGAGTGGGGGTCACAAGGTGCTCAGTGGGGGAGCTTTTTGAGCCAGGATGAGCCAGGAAAAGGAATTTCACACACACACAAAAATCATCGCTTAAGCAAGGACCGGCCGTTTTAACTTATTTCTGGTAGAATGTTATCAGTTAAGTCCAGGCAGGGCATTTGCACTTTTGTGATTCTTCAGTTACTTCAGGCCATCTGGGCATATATACGTGAAAGTCACAGGGGATGCGATGGCTTGGCTTGGGCTCAGAGGCCTGGCAACTATAGTCTTTACTTTTAAGGTGTGGGGTAAGATCATATAATCCCCAACTAAGCTCCTGATGCTGTGTGTGGCATCCAGCAACAGCACGTTCCATTCCTGGATTTCATTTGACTCAAGAGTCCACAGTGAGAACGATTTCTGGTGAATGAAACACCACGCAGGAGAGCGATTCCCCTGGGCAGCTCTTCACACACAGCCCAGGAGCTGGAGGGAAAGGAAGAGGCCCACGCGCGTCCACCGTGCTCACGCCCCCTTGGAATGCGCCCCACTCCTAGAGACCCGGACCCGAGGGAAATCTGACCTGAAAATGAGCAAACCCTCACTTTGGCAGAGGGACAGGGACTCGAGGCCACAACTTGACCTCAGAGCAACACAAGTGCAGACACAGCACCCCAGGACACCCTCCCTACCCAAATTCAACTAGGAAAACCAACGCCCCGCTCCCTTGCGGAAACCCCCAGCTGCTGGAGCAGACGCCTGCCGGCGTGTACAGTCTCTCCCACCCCACGTTCCGGGCTCACCAACTGTGCCTCAGCCCTGGCACTGCTCGCCACACCCACAGGTGTGCCAGGAGGGGCAGGTCCTAAGGTCTCCATTGCACCAAAGCCTGCAAGGCAAAGGGGCCGCTCCCTCCAGCAGGAGTCCAGAAGCACACACTGCACCAGCGTCACAGCATGAGAATTCTCCCCTCGGTCTCCGAGTCTCCAAGTCTATTGCCCACCAGGGTCTTCTGCCAACGGCAAGGCCCAAGCTGGGCGGCGCATTTAGTTCTCACCATTTCCCTTGTCAAGATCAATACTGCAAACATATCCAATTCATCCTGTCACTAAAAATGAAATAATCCGCCATCTCCATCACAGATGACGCAGTCAGGTTTCCGTTACCGGGGTGTTTTCTTTCTTTTTTTTTTTTTTTCTATTTTGAGATGGAGTTTCTGCTCTGTCGCCCAGGGTGGAGTGCAGTGGCGCAATCTCAGCTCACTGCAACCTCTGCCTCCCGGGTACAAGTGATTCTCCTGCCTCAGCCTCCCAAGTAGCTGGGATTACAGGTGCCTGTCACCATGCCTGGCTAATTTTCATATTTTCAGTAGAGACGGGGTTTCACCATGTTGACCAGGCTGATCTGGAACTCCTAACCTCAGGGGATCCACCTGCCTCCTCCTCTCAAAGTGCTGGAATTACAGGCGTAAGCCACCACACACAACCATTACTGGTGTAATTTCTAAGCCACTCTCTCACACCCACTCCCTTTTTTTTTTTTTTTTTTTAAAGAACCATCTTTATGGCTATATTTTTTCCAAGAGAATCAGTTACCCATTTGAAGTACAAATAAGACATCATGTTTAAAAACCAAAAATGCCAATTTGCATAGAAGTCTCCAAATACCCAGTCGATTTGAGCTTTCAGAATAAGATCAAGCTGTTGGCTGAATACAACTTCCCTTTCCATCTGTCTGCCTGTGAGTTAGACACAAGGACAAAGCCACGAGCTAGGGACATAAAGGCAGGAACCACCAAGGCAGCCTAGACTGCAAATAAAAGCTCGAAGGACCAACACAAAGGTACCACACCCTGCACACCCTCCTCTCCTTCCTTTTCAGAATTTCCAGAGGAAGAAACAGGGACCTCCTCAGACGTCCCACGGTGCAGGCAGCCAGAGGGGAAGGCGGCGGCAGCCTGAATGAGGTGACCGGGAAATCACATTCCACAAACAGAAATTCTCCATGTGCTTTACATCCTCTGTCTCTGAAGAACTATGCCAGTCTAACAGTCGCTAGAAAACCGCATTCAAGTGTCATTTCCCATTTCAAGCAAAGAAAACAGTGGTGGGGCATGAGGGAAAAACATAGCCATGCGTTCTGGGGTATTAAATAAGTTTTTTTCCGTTATAAACATATAATTTTACATTCTCAGTTTTCTGTATAATTGATATGCTTCCTAATTGGCAGACATAGTAATAAAAAGTGAATTCCAAGTGTAAGATCGGAGGACCCGTTCACATGACTTCAAGTTCTGCTACTGTGTTTCAACTTAAGAAAATGGTTCTATGCGTTGATAACAAGGCCTGAGAGTCTGTGTGGCTGTCATCAGGGTTCGTGTTGGCTCCGTAGCAGAGGATGTTACACTGTTACATTATCTTCTACAAAAAATCCTGAAACAATGAAGGCTGAATAGACTTACACACACTCCCAAAACAATCCAAATGTCCACCGATATGAAAAACAGATGAATTACGGTTTCCATCATGGAATATTCCTCAGCAGTGAAAACAAACTATAGCCACAGGTGCCAACCAGGATAAAGAAAACCTTTTAAACACGTTTAAAGTGAACCGACTAGGCGGAATTCCTCGATTACAGGCATCTGCTCCAAAAGGGTACTGTTCTGAATCCTGTGATGTAGAATGATAGTTAGCAACCCTGTTTCGCGGCACATCTAGAGAAAAGCAAAATAATGACTATACAATTTTAAAATCTTTGTCAATTATAACTATTACTATGAAAATTCTAAAAATGTGAAAATCTTCCCAATTGTTATTGGACAAGCTTCAAAATAAATACCCTAGCATTGCTTGCCACACCCACAGATGTGCCAAAATAAATGAAAATATAGCCCAAGTGAGTAGAATCAAAACCTGAAGATGTACGAGCCGTCCCTGCCTCGCTATCTATACATCGTGTAGAAATTTAAGAGCAGGTAGTGACACTGCAATGCAAGGCTCAAACCAACTGGGTATTTGGAAACTTCTATGCAAATTGGCATTTTCGGTTTTTAAACACGGTGTTATTTGTACTTCAAACAGGTAACTGTTTGATTTCCTTGGAAAAAATATAGCCATAAACCTGGTCTTAAAAAAAAAATACGGAAGTGGGTATGAGAGAGAGTAGCTTAGAAATTTTAAAAGTATCGGCAGGGAGCAGTGGCTCATGCCTGTAATCCCAGCAGTTTGAGAGGCAGGCCCCACGAGGCCTTTGAGGACAGCGGTCTCCTCTGCTGCCTTCCTGCTGGACTGACCCTAGGACATTCACTGGGTTTTCACCCCTGTCTCATTCAACATCCCAAGGGTGGTCTTCATCCTTGTCTGGGGCTCAGCTCTGCCCCAATTTCCTAAATCTCTGCCTTCAGAGCCTGAAAACACCCACACCCAGGGTCACCCTAAGTCCACGTTTACCCCAGAGAGTCCCAATTTTATGTTTTCTCAGCATGGCCTTAGTGATAATTTATCCTGTAAATTCCAACTGCCTTCACACCTCACCCTTGCTGTCTCCCAGCAGACCCCACTCAGATGCACATGCCCCAGACCCCACACCCAGGTCTGCGCATGCTGCCCTGCTCTGCCCATGTGGGGACCACCTTTCTTTCTTGAGGAATCAGCTGGCGATCATCATCTTGTGGAGGGCTGTCCTGACTTCCAACTCTCTCCAGCAAAGGCAGAAGCCATCCTCGGTACTTCCTCAAAACTCAGGCCAAGTATGAAGATGGCGCAGATGCTAGTTGTGCCTGGGATGCCAAGGGCAGGGTCCCCCCAGATGCTCTGCACATTGCCCGGGGCACCGCCTGAACACAGCAAGTGCTGAAGAAATAAAACTGACATGCGCTGACCTCTGATAGAGCCTCCTTCACCATCCACATCTGTCTCTCCTCTGGACAGTAAAATCCATAAGACACGGAGGGCTTGTGTCACTCATCTTCAAACTCCCAGGGTCACCCTGGCAGGTAAAGGGGACTCAAATGTCTTCTGAAGGAAGCGGCTGGTTAGCTGCCGAGTTAAAGGGCCTCTGAAATTCAGAGCTCTGCATAGGAGTCCAGCACACTTTATTATGAATGACTCCAACCACGGCAGAAGTGGCCGTGGAACCAGTGCTAACCAATTCAGGGTTTGTTCAC